>NW_024354502.1:13586586-13646882 GCF_902729225.1 Pteropus medius | reverse complement strand
TGTTAATTTGTTTCACCAAGCATAGCTTTATGTCAATTATTTCTGTAATTTTTAAAGTGGCTAAAAGTAAAATTGTGTTTACTGTATATCAATTAATTACCTTTTATTTCCATGTTAATATCTAATATTGTCAAATATACAGGAAAATCTGCTTCATTGTTGAAATACAAATTCCTACAACCTACACTACAAGAATTTGGATATAGATTCAAAGCTTTAAAAATAATTATATCCTTTGGTCCACAAAATTCACTACTAGGAATAAATCAATAGGACAGAATGATGTTGCCTAACATTTATGCATCAAGTATGTTTACTGCAATGTACTTATTGCATAAAGTGACAATTAGGGAAATTCTTGAATGTCTAGGAGAAATAATGTGGTAAATAATAGAATACAATTTAATATGATGTTATGAAGATAGAAATGTAATTATGGGTAATGTTCACATTGTATTATTATGTTGAGAAAGTTTAAAAACAGTGAACTCAGTTCTATAATAAAATATATATATTTCATTATATATATGCACACTCTTGTGTTTCATTATATACATAAATTTGGAAAAATAAACAGAATATAAACAATAAAAACACTGTGGGTGATTTTATTCTTTGTATTGTATATAATGTCTTTCTACAATGAACTTTCCATGTTGTTTTAAAATAAGGCAGGAGAAAAGATTTGCAAGATTTTGTTATTGCCAGTTAACTTCATTAAAAAAATTCAGTTCCTAGAATGTACTTAGTTTTTTAAAGTTCAAATATTTGCTTTCTAAAATAATAAAGAAAATTATATGAGACTTTGTTATTTTAATTTTTAACACAACAGTTTTTTTCCCTTTGTTGAAAATGAGTTGAATAACCAGTGACTACTTTCTCAAGTAACATACCTTTTAAAATGCTTTTCAACCATGTAGATTGAAATACAACATAAATTCAATAATTCATGTAACAGATATTCAGATAACATAGAAGATTAAAAAATATCTGGTTATTGATCCATTACTATTTAAGGTTACCTGTTTAGTTTTGTTAGTTGTTTGTTTGTTTTTCTCCTAGAATTCTTTGCCCATATTAGATTCTTCCAAACCAGAATATATATAATGTTATCAATAAGAACATATTTAACCACAGTAATGGTACACTGACACATAATAGCTATTGATTGAATGAATGAATATGAGATGATTTTAAAAAAAAGTAAGAGAAATGTGATCATTATTTTTGATAGTTTATTTTTCTATTACAGTTTGTATTTTGAGATATGAGTCCCTTCCTTTATAATTATTCTAGATTAAATCTCCTCTTTATTGATCCATTACTATTTAAGGTTACCTGTTTAGTTTTGTTAGTTGTTTGTTTGTTTTTCTCCTAGAATTCTTTGCCCATATTAGATTCTTCCAAACCAGAATATATATAATGTTATCAATAAGAACATATTTAACCACAGTAATGGTACACTGACACATAATAGCTATTGATTGAATGAATGAATATGAGATGATTTTAAAAAAAAGTAAGAGAAATGTGATCATTATTTTTGATAGTTTATTTTTCTATTACAGTTTGTATTTTGAGATATGAGTCCCTTCCTTTATAATTATTCTAGATTAAATCTCCTCTTTCTACCGTATAGTGTTTGTTCTTTGCTGTTTCTATAATCTCTCTTTTTCAGATACTGATCTTTCTATCCCTATTTCATCCCTATTTTACTTGACAAGGTGCATCTGATTAAATATAAATAAACATTTATAGACTAAAAACCATGGATCTCAATATGTCTAGTAAAGTTGAAACTACTGAAAAATGTGAGAGCAACCTAAATATTTATGTGTGCAACCTGGATACCTATTACACTTAATACACTTATGAGCCTGACTTAGGAACAGTCTCTGCATCTGTAAGTTTGCTTACTGACACAACCATTGTTTCTTCTATGGTCTCTGACATGGGACCACCGATTAGTTCTTATTTTTTGATACTTAGGACATCTTTAATCTCTTTGCTACTTCTTTCCATAGTTTATTACTGTTCCTTTCTATTATCAGCATTGTTCATTCTACCTCCTGGCAAGAAGAGGAGCATGTACTTCTTTCAGAAGTTGGAGAAGGGAAAGAGGGAATCTTCAGCAGAGGGGTTGACATTCCTAGAGAAATAGTTCTTCAGTTTTCCACAAAGCTCTTTCCTTCCTAGGATATTACATCCTTTTCTTTTATATAGAGGTCCTGGGAATGGGATTACAAAGGATTTTTGATCAATAACTGTTTCTATACCTGCAAACATAATATGACAGTCAAGAAGCTTGGCTTGAGCTCTGCACAGAGAAGATTTCTATGGTAAGGACTAAGATGAGATTATACACTACATATGCATACATACACACGTATGAAAAAGTACATATTGAATGAACGAAGCCTAGTGGCTATTACAACTTTACATTCTTAGAAGAATAATTTATTATATTTGCCCATGAGTGGTAAGATTTTATAATTTTATATTTAACACTTCTCAAGTACCTGGATATATTTTAAAAACCTCCCAACTACCGAATTCATTTATTTATTTTGTCTTTAAAAACTAAAGGAAAACTGGAATCATACAATGTCTGCTTTTAGATCACAATTTAATTAAACTAGAAATCAATACAGAAATCAACCCTCAAAGACACAGAGATTAAACAACACACTTCTAGAAAATACATGAGTCAAAGAAGAAATCTCAAGGGAAATTAAAATATATTTTGAAATAATTTCAAAATGAAAATACAACTTATCAAAATTTGTCAGATGCAGCAAAAGTAAAATATAGAAATTTTTAGTGAATATGCATATATTAGAAAAGAAGAAAATCTGAAATTGATAATCTAATTTTCTACTTTGAAGAAACAAGTAAAAGAAGAGAAAATTAAATCAAATGGAAGCAAAGAAAAGAAACAATTAGAATTAGAACAGAAATCAATAAAATTGAAAACAATAAATCAATAAAGAAAATCAACAAAACCAAGAACTGGTTCTCTGAACAGATCAATAAAATCAATAAGCCTGTAGCCAGGCTAACTAAGGAAGCTAAAGAGAGGGCATAAATTACTAACATTGGAAATGAAAAAGGGGTTTCAGTACAGATCCCATGGAAATTAAAAGGGTAATAGAGAAAAAATATGAGCAACTCTCAGCCTACTACTGTGATGACCCAGATGAAATGGACCAGTTCCCTGAAAGACAGAAATTGCCAAAACTCGTACAAGGAAAAATAGACATTCTAAATAGGGCTATCTAGTAAAAGATATTGAATCAATTTAAATGACCTTTAAAAACAGAAAGCACCAGACTCTTGATTTCACTGGTGAATTCTATCAAACATTTAAGGAAAAATGTATACCAATTCTCTAAAATCTCTTTGAGGAGATAGAAACAAAGAGAATACTTCCTACTCATTTCCTCAGGCCAACATTACCCCAATACTGAAACCAGAAAAAGACATTAAAGAAAAGAAAACTATAGACAAATTTTTCTCAAGAATATAGATGCAAACAAAATTCCTCAACAAATATTAACAATTTGAATTGAACAATGTATGAAAAAAAATTATACACCATGGCTAAGTGGGGTTTATCCCAGGTATACAGAGCTTGCTCAACATTGAAAAATCAACTAACGTAACACATTACATCAACAGTCTAAAAAAGCAAAAATCACATGAGCATATCAATAAATAAAGAAAAATCATTTGACAAAATCCAGCACTCATTTATATTAAAATCTTCAGTAAACTAGGAATAGAGAGAAACTTTTTCGATTAGATAAAGATTGTCTATAAAAAAAACCTCTAGTTAATATACTTAATGGTGAGAAGCCTGAAGTGTTCTGAGATTAAGTACAAGGTAAGGAAGTCCCGTCTCAACACTCCTTTTCAACATCATACTGAAATTTCTAGCTAATGCAATAAAAAAAAGAAAAGAAAAGTTATATAGATGGGAAAGAAAGACATAAAACTGTCTTTGTTCACAGACTATATAATTGTCTGTGTAAAAAATCCAAAAGAATCAATAAGAAAACTCCTGGCACTAATAAATAATTATAGCAAATAAATAGGCAGAGCACAGAGAATTATTAGAGCAGTGAAAATATACTACAAAACATTATAATGATAGATAGATATCATTACACATTTGTCCAAACCCATAGAATGTGCAACACCAAAAGTGAAGGTTAATGTAATTTATAGACTTTGGGCGAAAATGATGTCAATCAAGGTTCATTAATTGTAAGAGTGTAAATTTATCACTCTTCTGGGTGATGTTGATAGTGGGAGAGTTTATGCAAGTGTGGGGGGTAGGAGGTATATGAAGAGCATCTGTACCTTTTGCTCAATTTTGCTGTGAACTTGATACTGCTCTAAAAAAATTGAAAAAAAAACTAATTTTTTTTTTAGAAGTTAGAGAGTGTAATGTAAGGAAACTTGTATTTTTAGAAAATTGTTGAGCTGTACTAAAATTATAATAATCAATTCTTTAGAAAAACAGATTGTAAAATTGCCTATACTTCTCATATATGTTATAAAGCATACATATAGATACATATACATATAAAAAGAAAAAGAAAAAGAAAACTTCTTAGCCATTTATTTATAAAAGGAGGTTGAATTGTAGTTAAACAACTTTCCCATGAAAAACACTCCTGGCTCAGGTAGCTTCACTGGTGAATTCAGAAGAAAGAGATAATAGCCATTCGAAAAATTTCTTATAGGGAATTGAAACCCTTTGTTTGAGGCTAGCAAAGCCAGTATTAGGTCTTGGTATCAAAACTGAGCAAGTATTAAAAGAAAAGAAAGTACAAACAATATTCTTCAGGAACATATGAGCAAAATTTCAAATTAGCAAATTGAATCTAAGTATATGTAAAAAAGGTTATTATGTCAGGGCTAGGTCAAGGTTATCTCAAAATTGCAAGATTGTTTTTACATTTTAAAATCAATAAATGGAATTCACATTAATCTAAAATATAAAAAATATTTGCTTATTTTACAAATGCAGAAAGAGCATCTTTCACAATATGACATACATTCTTGATAAAAACACACGACAAATTAGAAATGAAAGTGAACTTCTTCAACCTGCTGAAGGTACTCTTATGAAAAACCTATAGCTAACACCATCCTTATTGATGAATGTTAACATTCTTCATTTATGAATTTTGACTATTATTAGGAAAGAATAAATGTTTCCTTCCTAAGATTAAAAACAAGATAAGAATGTCCTTTCTCATTACTTCTATTTAATAGGAAGCTTTAGCCTGTGCAATAAAGAAAAAAAAAAGTCATTCAGATTACAAAGAAAAAAATTAAGTTAAAAATATCTTTTTTCTCAAACACACAATCACCTGTGTGAAATAATTGAATAAATGATTCTAAGAATTTTACAGAATATAATATCAATAAATATATATGACTTATATTCCTATGTATTATCAATAAACAATAACAAAATGAGATCATAAAATAACATTAAAATAGCTTTGAAAATGTGAAATATTTAGAGAGAACATCTAAAAGTAAACAAAACACTGCTGAAAGAAGTTAAAGATCTAAATAAGTAAAAAGATGCACTGTGCTCATGTGTCAAAATTTTCAATATGTTTAAGATATCAAATCTCCCAAAATCAATATATAGGTACAACACAATCTCCATCAAAATCCTATCCTAATTTTTATTGAAATTGAAAAACCAATTCTAAAATTCATATGGAATACAAAGCACTAGAAAAGCCAAAACAACTTTGAAATAGAAGAACAAAGTTGAGAGAACAAACTACCATATTTTAAAATTAAATGTAAACACCTAAATGTAAAACCTAAAATTATAAATCTTCTAGAATCAATACAAAAAGATAAAAACCTTTTGAACTTAGATTAGGCATTTTTTTTGATATGACATTGAAGATATGAATCATAAAACAGTAAATTGATAAATGTGAATTTATCAAAATTAAAAACTTTCTTTGAAAGATACTGTTAAGAGAATGAAAAGACAATCCATGAACTGAGAGAATAATATTCTCAAATCATATATCTGATAAAGCACTTGCATCTATATTATATTTAAAAAAATTAAAACTAAACAAGAACACAAATCAATAATAAATGGAGAAGCCTCATGAGCAGAGTCTTCACTAATGAAGATAGATCTACAGATGAGAAATGTATCATTTTTTTTAACATTATTCACTAAAAGAATAATGAATCAAAACCACAGGGAAGTACCTCTACACACCTATCAGAATGACTAAATTTAAATGGACCAAATCAAGACTTTACTAGTCATTTTAAGGAAAGTTGAACGAGGTCTGGCAGTTTCTTAAAAAATTAAACATATACATCTCATATGACCCAAATATTTCATTCCTATGTATTTACCCAAGATAAATGAAAACATTTATACATATATTCAAAGACTTACAAATACTACAACAGAAATATAAACAACATATATATGCCTATAAATTAAACATGACTTATCAATGCAAAGGAATTGACTATTGATGTATGCTGCAATAAGTATGATTCTCAGAATGACTTTTTTTCTGAATGAAAGAAGCCAGTCAAAAACTATATGATTTCATTTATACAAAAACAATTTTGACAGAAATGGATCCGTTATTGTCTGTGCAAGATGTGGAGAGATGTGGGGAGAGGGAATCCGTTATTGTCTGTGCAAGATGTGGGGAGATGTGGCGAGAGGGAAGGGGCTGGAGGTAGAGATTACAAAAGGGCTTGAGAAAACTTCGATGATTACAGATATGTTCATTATCTTGATTTTGGTGATGATTTTATAGGTGTTTACACACGTCAAAACTTATCAGTTATGCGCTTTAAATATATGCCATTTACTGTATTTCAATTATGCCTCAATAAAGCTGTTAAAAATATTCTGGATATCCAGAGTAGTACTTGACAGCTATAATTAAGATATTCATACTACCTAATGAAAAAAGTCGAAGACAAATAATTAACATGTATAACTTTATTACTCCTGAAATGCAAATTCGTGGAACCACGATTATAAAAGCAATCTTTTCCTCTGCTAAGGTATTTGTAAAAATGGAGACTATATAATATATGAAAAATGTAATCAATTAAATTACAAGCTTAATTCTGGGAATGTGTTTATATATCTTTTAAAAACATCGTCTAATTAAATGCATGTGTGTGACTTTAGTATGATGGTTTGTTTTGGAATCTAAAGAAACTGCAATTAGCATAATGTAATGGCAAAACATTTATTAATATTACAGATATAATATGTGCCAAGCACTTTCCCTTAAGCAGCTCACGATTCAATTTAAATATGGGATTTACATTTCTTTTTAAATCACTGCTGTGTTGAGAATAGGATTAAGTATTAGAATTGCAATATAGTAAAAGCAAGACACACTAATTAACTGCCTAGTATTCCAGGTAAGAAGATGATGGTTTGGCAAAGGTTAGCAGTAAAGTTTAAGTGAAGTTAATAAATATAGGATATCTTGTGGAGGAAAAGTGATGGGGACTTGCTGATGAATTATATGAAAAAAGTAAAGGAAAGTAAAAAATTAGGGATGATTATTAAGTTTTTGGGTTTGAACAACTATTTTTAGTCTTAACTGAAATCTTCCACGTAATGTTCATATCTAGTTCTTATCTCGTCCTTTATAACACATTACCTTTGATGATGAGTCCAGATAGATTGATTCTAATTTGGTTTAAAACTTAAGTAGCAATTTCTACATTTATTAAATTTCTTTAACTTGGTGGGCATTAGCTAGCTTTTACCTTTAAAATGTAACTTATATAATATGAATATAGATATTTTATAATTGTTCATTTTGATAGTAATGAAAAAAATGAAAGCGATATCACAGTGTCTCACAAAACAATACACTTAAATACATATAAACTGAAAAAAATGTATCCAGATTATGAACCAAATTTATTCTACCAGTAGGTGCCAGTCTCGGCTCACAAAACTGAGACTTGAGGCATCGCATATTGGTAAATTCCAATCGAGGGATTTCTTGTTTTAAAAAAAATGTAGAATAGCAGAGATTTTATGTCAAGGAAAAAGGCAATTAATGAACTTTGAAGGCAGAACACAATACAAACTCCAGAACAAGCCTGTGACTGTAACAACAATGAGATAAGATAAACCACCTCTTCCAGATTTTTTTGTATTTATATAAGGAGGTACTATCCCACAAGGGAGTGAGAAATAAAAAGAAAAAAAATATGTAAGTGCAATTTATTGAAGTAATGTCTCTGCTCACCTTATCTTCACTCCTGTCTTGTTTTTGTTTTATTTTTTGATTTTTGATGTGAGTGGAATAAAAATATATGATACATTAAAACCAACTTGACTAGATTTTTCCAAACTAAACTGCAATAGCCTAAAATTCTTGAATTAGACAATAAGGGGCCCAGGTAACTACTATTTATAAATTGACTTTTCTGTCACTGAGACAAGGTATATTCATGTACTAAACCAAGATTTGGGGAAGTCCTTAGATCATCTGTGAGCAGCTCAAATATGCCCAGAGTCAGGTGCTATTCACTCTTGACCAGGATGAAATTGTACCTATAATAATAAATTGAGCCATAGCTGTGATTTAAAAAAAAAAAATCTTTCTTAGATGAATTATTCTAAAAGATATTTATAGTGTCTGGATTACTAATGCTTTTTATATGTACTTCAGTGCCTCAAACTTTGTCTGTTGGCTTTGTAAAATTATATAGATAAATGCTTAAGAGGGTGACATGGGGTTCAAATCAAAAAGCTCTAGAATAAGGTGTTTATTTGCTCAAGGGAAAGCTGAAGCAATTCAACATAGAAGCTCTGTTTGGGAAATACACTCAGGCACTGTGTTAATATTATGTACAAAAATTCTGCTACTATCTAAATGTATAAAAATTTACCTAGAGATTGATAAAGTAGCTTTCCTTGAGAAAAAGAGAGAATGGTGAAGCGCTGGATTGGTAAAGCATGAAGCTGGCTTACCCCTTCCAGAGCATTTAAGGGTCTGTGTGGACCTGCTACCAGGTGAATATACAAAATGAGTAAAGAACATATTTTCATTAAGTAGTATGTCCCTACTCACAGGCTCCCTTATGTATGACACAAGAAGAGGTGCCCAGGATAGACAGATGGAATGTGAATTAATTTGCATACACCAAGTGCAATTTTCTCTACCCCTTATTTTTGCACATAAGGTACAATAGGACTGAAGGACAAAATTACTTTTCAGTCTGTAAAAGTCACTAAAACAGTACTGAAGGACATTGAAACATGGTGCCAGATAACTCAGAACTCCATCCCATTCCTGATTTTTTACATATCTAGAGATTATGCCTGTTCTGTTTAGAAAAAAATAGAAAACATGTTCAAATGGAAAACAAAACATAGCAAAATCAAGCAAACTATCAAAAAAGAATTTCTGATCACTGACTTATTGTGTATTTTAAAAACAGGGACAGTTACCCCTCACACCAGGGATTGGTTCCAGGACCCCTGCAATATCAACTTCAATGTCCTCTTATATACCCCTTATATAAAATGGCGTAGTTTTTGCCTACGACCTATTCATATCCTCCTGTATACTTTAAATGATCTCTAGATTATTTGTAATACCTAATACAATGTAAATGCCATGTAAATAGTTGTTGTACTATATTGCTTAGAGACTAATGACAAGAAAAAAAGTCTGTACAGATGCAACCATCGTAGGCCTAACCACATAGCACACCTGAGCAGCAACATAATATGTATATATTTAATATACATATATATTTAATATTTTCAATCCTTGGTCAAATCTGCAGATTTGTACAGATGGTCAATTATATGCGTAAATTGGACAGTGTAACTCTAGAGGCACCACCAGCCCTGGAACCAGCTAGTTGATTGCTTCTAAAGTTCACAGTTGCAGTCAGGTGAAATTCTGAAACTAAATAATAAATTGAAGGATGTTCTTTAGAAGGACAGGCTTTGTTTCAATTTTCATCTTTTTCTTTTTCATTTTTCTCTACATTTTAAATACTTAATGCTTTTTATTTTCAGAAAATCACAAAAAAATTAAAGAAATATCAGAAAAGAAAGACAAATGGAAAAAATTTGGTCATATTTAGTCAAGAGAAGAAAGGCAGTAAAGCAGACACATTGATGAAGTCTTGTTTTGTGGGGAAGAAAAATAAACATCTATCTTATTTAAGCCACTATTGTTTTAACTTTTTTGTTGCATACAGCTGAATCTTATCTTGACAAATTATGTGTGTCATTAGTTGTGTCATGGTGTCATTTTGTCACTGATGAAATTCATTCAAAAATATATTGTGTAGCAAAACGTCAACAGGTATAGGGCTGCTAAAAAGTTTGTAGGTTGATAAATATTTTAGGGTTCTCAAAAAATGTATATATGGGAAATATTTACTCTAAAAGTTAAATTATTTTTTGAGCATAAAACCAATTAAAATTCAAAATCATTACCTACTCTTTTGCAGACCTTACTTAAGTTTATTTTTACTACATTTGCAGTTCGAAATTTTCCTTGGCCATTTTATTCTTTCTAACTTCAAATGTGGACTTTATCATCTAAGTCACCAGTCACCAGTTAAACTTCTGTTTTGATGTGATGTTTCATGGCTAAATTGCAATAGCATGGAAAGTATTCTAATTAATATGGCAAAATGTTGGAAGGAATAGTTACGTATTTTGATTTCACATATCAGCTGCAAGTTACAGCTGCTTTGGTTAAAAGACAATTTGTCCACTTGAATGTAAAAATAACAAGTCTGTTATGCAAATTCACTTTTATGATAATTCCTTAAATTCTCATCTGTCAATCTAATGTAGCCTGTTGCTCAAGTGCATAGTTATGCTAGCCAATCTGATTAATATGCACTTGGGTTCTAAATACAGATATATCACATACATAGGTTTAACATTTTTTTCCTTACATTTCCACCAAACAATCTTCTGATTCAAAAATAAAATTCATATTTTCAGCACCTAAGAAGCTATTTGAAAAAGGACATTTCAAGTTCAATTTTGCTAATATCCTTTTCAAGTTTTACAATCTCAGATCTCTCTTATCCAGATTGGTTGGACGGGGACATTGGTGGCACAGGGCATTTTTATTTGAATTTGTTTGTGTAGGCCGGAGCCGTACCTGACTGTGAATATGATGGTTAATTGTGGTTCACCTCCATGGTTTCATTAAGAGGAGCTGGCATACTAATGTTAATCTTGTCTATAGGGCCATATTGAATATATCACAGGCACGTATTCAAGTGTGTATTCTGAGTGAATAAGCTATTATATAGATTTTCTTGTAACAGCTTATATGTATTTTTAAACTGTGATAAAATACAAATAATATAAAATTTACCATTTTAACCATTATTAAATGTACAGTACAATGATATTAAATGTATTCACATTGTTGTGTAACCTATATTATCATCCATCTCCAAAATTCTTTTCAGGTTGCAAAGCTGAAATTCTGTACCATTAACAAAAACTCCTGACTTCTCTCTACCTCCAACCCTTGGCAACCATCATTGTAGTTTGTATCTCCATTAACTTGAACTTGACTATTCTAGATACCTCATATAAGTGGAATCATACAATATATGTCTTTTTGTGACTGGATTATTTCACTAACATAACGTCTTCAAGGTGCATCCATGTTGTAGCATGTGTCAGTATTTCCTTCCTTTTTAAAGTGGAATAGTATTCTATTGTATGTATATACTATTTAAATTTTCCATTCATCTATCAATGGACACCTGAGTTCCTCCCACCTTTTGGTTATTATAAACAATATTGCTATGGATATACAAATATCTCTTTGAGACTCTGCTTTCAATTCTTTTAGGTATGTACTTAGTTGCAGAATTGCTGGATCATATAGTAATCCTATGTTTAATTTTTTGCCATATTGTTTTCCACAGAAGCTTACTCATTTTACTTTCTCAATAACAGTGCATAGGACTTCTTTCTCCACATATTCACCAACACTTGTATATTCTATTTTTCTTTTTTTGTTACATTAACCATCAAAATATGTGTGAGGTTGTTAAATTTTTAAATGTCATATATTCTGTGTGTCTTGAACAATAATGTAATCATGGCAACCTAACTTTGGAATGTAGATAAATTAAATAGCCAGTGTATTTAAAGTTTGTATTATATTTTGCATTTTATTTGTATTATAATTTTGTCATTGATGCTTAAATATCCAGTGTCTGGGCTTCATATATCATATCTTTTTTTGATACTGTTGAATTCTTTTAACATAGGCAGATAACTTAAAAATAAGTTATAGTCTATAAATTTATTTGGAAGATCATTATTATGAATGTCAAAAAACACTTTTGTATGGACTCAGCATTTTAAAAATATGTCTTAGGCTTTCCCACAACAGAATATTTGACCTATTAGTAGTTAAAATCTGGTGTATTAAAAAATTGTAACATACAAAATTATAATATAAAAAATTCAACATGATATTTTTAATGTGTTGCAGCTTTAATTTTTAAAAAATGTACAGGCATTGTGATCTACTCGGACAATATAATATCTTCAATCATGCATTTTTCATGTTCAAGCAACTCCCTCCGAGAAGATGTATACCTTTCAACTAGAGGGAAATAGAGTTTACCACCCCAAAATATGCCTTTTAGAATATTGATTTTCTAGTTATTAAGGAAGAAGACTCAGGCAAATCCTTTGACTTTCTTTCTAACTGCCTAATAGGAATTTAGATAGAAGAATTTTTCCTGAAAAGGAGATGTCATCACAGATAACTATAGTTTAATACAAACTAGTGTTTGATAGAGAGGAACCTAGCAAAGCCCATTTGTTCAAAGTCCACTCTGTGTCTCATTGTTATGATAGACTAGCAAACATTTATTTACTTTTCCATCTCTATGTAAATTGCCTTCCTGCCCTTTGAAATCCCAAACTACAACCTCCATGCCCTGCCTTCCCACTCTCCCCCTACCCCCAACCCTGCCACCCCACTTTCTCCTTAGCTCCAGAATGACATATAGGCCTCAACTGCTCAATGCCTTCTGAGGTCTCGTATCCTACGGCACCCCTGCATCTACATCCATAATAAACTTTGGACATTTTCTCCTGTTAATCTGCCTCATATTAATTTGATTATTAGCCCAGCTAGAAGAATTTAGAAGGTAGAATAAAAATTATTTTTCTCGCCCCCCCAATATAAAGTACGAATCTCATATAAGGTAAATAATTTCAGATATTAAAATGACAATCACTAACAAATTAATTTTTTACAGGATATTAAACTGTTGCACCAAAAACTCAAATGCAGATAACTTAAAATATGTAATGTTTTTGAGCTTTTCCTTTAAGAGGGAGTTCATGGAGCATATTTGAGGATTACATAAGAAAGTTTACACAAAACATTTCTCACCTTGTTTAGCAAATGCTCATTTAGAAGCACTCACTTGAAGCAAAAAAAGTCATATTTGTTTTCATGTCATAAGACTTTAATTTACATAAGGTCTTCAAAATGTCTTTTTTCAATGGATAATTTTATTTTAAATCTTTATTGTGTTAATTATTTCAGGTATTAGAAAAATGACAACCTCTTAAACACAGAAATGGTTTTATATGTTTAATTGTAAATGAACTTCTGAGCTTGTTAAGACAGTTGACACCCCACTGAAAGGAACTTCAATGTCCCTCTAGAAAAAAAATAGGTATGTTTTGAATTTCTAATCAAGTTGCCAGTTGTAAATAAGCTACTGTAATGGAGATAGAAGGTCTTGAAGGATTCCACTTCATATATCCTTTTAGAATAATCGTTTTTGCCTATAATGTTTATTAGATAGCATTCCTTTCACAAATCATTTGCAGTTTCTAAAAATATGTACCAAAACAGATTAGGTTCAAGAAAAGCCACTCAGTTTGCTTTTGCCGTTCTCGGCACCTATCTGCACAAAGGAAAGTGGATATGGTAAACTTACTCTTACTAAGACATAAAGGCTTGAGGTCCTCTCTCCTGGAAAAGCTGGTATTTAAATGTGTATAAAAATTCTCTGTCCATCTACACACTGGTCATCTCTAGTTGTATACCCCACCATCATCACCTTCCTTCCTTTACGTGTCACCTGAGGAAATAACTCACGGAAAGTGAAAAAATTCTATTCATCCTTTGGGTTTGTTTTCTCAGATGCTTCTTATCTCTTACATTCCTCATCACGTGGCCTTCCCCTGGGCATCTCTTAAATTGTTATTTATGTTGTTATGTAACATTTTATGTGCTTAAAAAATCTACATATACTTAAATAATGTTATTTTTGAAAAGGCACCACATCTTAGATTTTCTTTTTGTTTGCCTGATGTCCATCCAATTTCGAGGTTACAGTTGCTTCTTGAGAAATACATAAAGATTTATTATTTTCCTCATATTTTTGCTTTAAGAGCACCTTAATAGACCCAAATTGGGCAGCAATGTGCAAATTAGCATTAACCCATAAGATTAGTTTTGAAAAATGTTCTGGCAATTCATTTTGCTACACTTCCTTCCATATTTAGCAATTTAATTCCCACTTAACCAAAAGAAACTTGGGTACAGGACAAGATGGATTCTTTGCTATTGGAGAAAGTGGGAGGATATTTAGAACTCAGCTGTAGGCTTTTGCTTTTTCAAATCTTTGTATTTCTTTTCTCTTTTTCTTTTTTCTTTTTCTTTTTGAACCAGAGGGAATTAGCTACAATAGGAATGTGTTAGTTTATATTGCCAAAGTAAGTTGTTCATTAGGATTTGTGAAAAATACCAAATACTAAAGGGTTTTCAATTAATCTGAATTGATGAGAAGGGAGTTTTCTGAAATCCTTTGAAATGACTTCAATTAACATTGGCACTCTGGGTTTCCGCCTGTATTTATATGCTTATTTATTTATTTATTTTTTTACTTCCAATTTTTTAATCACTGGGAAATAAAATATTCAATGGCAGAGTCTAATAGAAAACAAAGCAAAATAAACCAACCTGAAATTGGTATTAAAACTATCCTTGTTCACTTACTGTTACTGAAGAAAATGATGCTTTTTTTCTTAAATCAGAATAATTTCAAGAATTTAAGTTACCATTTTGAAATCATGTGATATATGTGTATTTGAGTCTTCTTATACAGTAAATTTAGAAACTTGAGAAAACAATAATAGCTAATATTTATTAGATGCCTACTTTGTTGCAGACATTATACTAAGTGTTTTTTTCATTATTAATCCTCTCAACGATTACTATTGGGGTTACTATTATTCCCATTTTGCATACCTGAAAACTGAGGCTTAGAAAGGTTAAGGCCAGATAGGTGGTAGTATTAGAAGCTACTACCCATTTATTATATTAATAGTCAAGCATCTTTATGTTGGGCTCTTTTTTTCTGTACAGATACTTTTGAATAGTATGTATAATTTTAACACTATTTTAAGATTACCATTTTTAAGACAAAAGTTCACATTTTTCTATAAGCCAAAAATAGGTATAGTTAATAACTTCCTATATTGACAGATGATTTGCTATTTGATAAAGCATATAGGCTTAACATATTTGAAGATGTAAAGTTGCTGTTTGTATCACATCAGAGAGATAATAAAATGAGATGGGCTGTGAAGAGATTTTCTGTTGGATTATAATAGCAAGATTTTTATGTAGAGTTGGCTAATGGGGATCATACCTCCTTTCCACTTCATCACTTCTCCTCCTTTCTCCCTCTCCAGTAATATTAGGGTAATGTAGCATTGACCTTTTTTCAATGACACTTTGTCATTTGCTTTTCCTCCTGTCTTGTGTATAATACCTAGGTAGTGGGAAAATACATTCATATATTGGGTCTTGGTGAGATATCTCTAATGCAACTCATTAGTCTTTTGAGAACATATATAGCACAAAAAGCACACTAGGTTGATATTTTTAAAGCTAATGAGCCTCTGATTAGCATCTGACTAGCTATAATTAGCAGGATGCGTGCCCTTCCAATGATTTATAGTGATTAACATAATCTAAGATTCTTTCTCATCTTTGAAGTTTGTCTTATCTGCTAACTTAAGGAAAGCACAGACACATCACACACACACACACACACACACGCACTTCTGAGGTTCCATGTTAGAAACAGAACAAAATAGAATATTATGAAACTAGAAGAAATTATTTTCAGTAAATATAATATATTTGTTGAAATAGTCCACTGGGAAGAAGAAACCAGTAAAAATAATGTTATTATACAGAATATACTGGCAATCAGGAAACTGCATTCATAAGGTTATATATTGATGTGTCTACATAATATAACTTCAAAATTTATAGATGAGTAATGGTGGGTCTCTATTTACAGAGTCCTGATTTAAAGTTTCATTATTTGCTACATTTACTCATTCATCAAATATTCTCTGAGCATATATCCTTGACCTTAGAGATATGACCAGGAAAAATACAGACATGGTCCCTGTCACAAAATGCAATATGTACAGTCTGGTGGGAGAAGACTGGTAGTTAAGTAATCTATGAACTATGGCAAATGTCACAGTAGGATAAATGCATAGCAGGAAGAAATAATCAAGGCCAAGGAAGTTTTATTATAAGAAATGGATTTTAACCTGAGATATAAAGGATGAAAAGAAGGTAATCAGTGAAATAATAAAATGGGGGGCATGTGTGTGTATGCGTGTGTGTAGGAGATAGCTGCCTAGTGTTCGGCAAGCCATTTTCTGAATCTGCTTTCTTATTTTTAATATGAAGCACTTTGGTCACACATTTCTAAGCCTTTTTTTTTTTGCTTAGGAAAATGCTATGTTTTTATAAAATCCTAAAAGCAACATTATATTGATGAGACTAAAAGAGTCAAGCTCTCTTAATGCTTAAGCTATATACTGCCTTATCAAAAATTTTGTGTTTTAAAGTTACAACAACTCCTTTGAACAAATAAATAGGCTCATTCCAGAATAAGGAGAAATCTTGGATTCTGCTAAATGCTTTCTTAACATTTAGTAAATTACTATTGCAATAAGCTAAATAATATCCTAGGGCTTGAAAGAATGATTGCAGTCTCTGAAGTGCATAACTTTCTGCCAGGGGGTAGCATGTAAAGGGAGATACTGGTTCTTATCAACCTGAGAATAACCCATTTGCTCTAAGTAAAATCAAATTGCATGCAGAAAATTAATTTCATGCAATCTAGACTGTAAAAGACCTCGCATTTCAATCGCAGAGAGAATTCTTTAAAATATTCTGAGAGACTTAGACCAAAAGAATTAGATCTATTATAACTTCAAATTCTTAAGTTTCTCCTAGCAGCCACTATCCGCTCATCCTAACAATCCCTCACTTCTTAGAAACCTGGAAACAAAGATAGAGGCTAGTTGTAATAACAAGATAGTGACATTTTCTATTTAGGTTTTGTAGGCAGTAGATTTTCGATTGAAGTTATTGAACTAAACTTAACATTAGAACTACCCACATGAAAGGGCATGGACTTGTAATCAGCAGATGGACTGTGGAAAGATTTAGGCTGCATTATTGTTTGGCAGCATGTGGGTACTGACTGTTTTCTCCCTTCAGATGAAGATATGGCCTTCTTGATATGAGACTAATTGAAGCAAGATGAGAGCTTTTCTCAGTTAATTTTTTTGTGGGAAAATCTGATAAACTAGTCTTCCCTAAGACACCGAAGATCTATACTCAGTTTAATATATTACCAGTTGAAGAATATCTCTCTTTTTTCAACAGAATGTTTGTTTAATTTAAAATAGTTTCATTTTAATGTCAAAAGTTTAGGAACTAATACCAATTCTGTGGAAAAGACATCTCTGGGCATACTCTACAATGAAGCATGTATTTTTCTTTGTAAAGGGAGTATGACGAGGTATCAACTCTGGGTACAAACTGTAGCTTCAAGAATTACTAATTCTGAGACGAAGCAATGCATTTTCCTTTCAACATTTTCAAGGTGTTTTCACATGTAAATGGGGAAAACAATAGGTGGAGATCAGTTATTTATAGTCTGGACCAATTGAGATGACATGGGTAAAGATTTTACTGTAATAATCAGTACAAAGCACTTTCTTAATAAATGTTAGTTGTTATTTGAACAAATGTAGGGGAAACAAGCAACAATAACAATCTGAGTGAGATTAGAAAGGATATCACTTTTCATAAAAATTAATTGGTTTTAAAATGGAAGAATACTTGTTTTATCTCCTCCCATCTCATAGCCTGCCCACTAAGAGAGGGTGAACTGATATATGTAATTTTATGTAAAATAATTGCAATAATATCAGTAATTAGCTCCTCTATGAGATTCTCGAAGTAAATATTTATGCTATTCTATAAACATCACTGATTAACTTTATTTCCAGATTATCCTCCTTAAAAAAAATCTTAGAAAATCAAAATAAAATTTATATTTCGCATAGCCTCTATGGGAGCTTAACAATATATTTTTTCGCAAACATGAGTGTTTCTGAACTGTGGAACATAATATAAACCTTACTGTAAAACTAAGCATTTGTTGATGTTCAGTAAGACCAGGGAGAGAGTTAAATAGCTTTGGTCTTAAACCAATCAGAAGGAGAAGCAGAAATAAAATGATTTAATCCACTCAGTCCAGACTTTACAACTCAGAACCAAAGAATGCTGCAGTCAAAGAACGAGTTATGAGCAGAAAAGAAAGCGACGACTATAATTAATCTTATGTTTTTTACTGGAAAGTAAATTAAGTATAGTCAACATTTTATGATATAAAGAGGACAGGTCAATATAATGTCATAATACTAAATTCTATTGAATATTTACTCTAATTCTTAAACCTCCACAAAGCTGCCTTTGATCTTTAATAGTTTTATTTTACATTAATTATGTACCCTATCTATCCCATGCCTTAAATTTTTATCTCCGAGGGGATAAAATCTCTTGTACATTATAGTGACAAGGTATTAACTTAACGGGATGCACAACAGCCATTAGAAAAACTTTCAAAATAATTTAAAAATCAATTTTAAATTCTGTATATTTGTAGCCCTCACGTATTTAACGTCTATTATGTGCTAGACAATGTATTAAGAATACTACAAGTTCTAAAACTTAATCTCAGTGGCAACCCTATCAGGTAAATGGTAGTATGTTAATTTTATAGGTAAAACAACTTAGATTCAAAGACTTTGAGAATCTTACCTAAGGTTTCATAGCTAATTATGTAGGAGAACCTAGATTCATAACTCTGTCTGCCTACCTCTAAGATATATTCTGTTTGTTTAAAAATAAAATTAGATTTGAGAAGTTATATGTTCATATATTTTAAAGAGTTAAGTATGCCTTCAAAATACATTACATAAATTACATTATATAAATAAAAATACTTATATGAAATACATACTATATTATTTGTACATAAAATAAAGAAATAAAAATAATAAGAACTGCAAAGAAAGCTAAAGAAAATCAACAAGTCTACAATTTCCACTAAAAATTCAAGGAAGGCTATAAATTGGAATTAATAATTCATCCAGTATAATAAATTGAGAATATATTAAGAAATTTTACTTAAATATCATAAAACACTATGAAAGAATATAAAAGAACTGAACTAAATATTGAGCTATACCATGTTTAATCATGGGAAGATACAATTCTCAGTGGTAATAACTTTCTAAGAGCAGGACAAATTATCTTTAGTGTAATGATTTTGACATGATTGAAGAATATAAAATTATATGTGGGATTATGTACATTGTTTAATATGGACAGAAAATATTCTTTCACATATAAATAGATCAGGCCTATTGCGGCAATGTAGAGAGGAAAGTAGGACCTTGGAAAGGAGGGAGGATAAAGAGAGTAAAAGAAAAAGAGAGAAAAGACAAAGTATATGGCTGAGAGGAAACATTTGAGAGAGGAGACAATTTAGCCATTATAGAGCTGTAGGTGTTTTTTTAATCATTACAGGGCCGTGGTTCCTTTGTAATACTCTCTTTTCTCACCTATCAAAGCTTCTATCATTTACACTTTACTCAGTGACGCTGTTGCATATGTAAAATTTTATTTAGGCAAAGCTTGCAATCAAGACAAGATGATTGATTATCAGTCATAAATATAAAAATGAAGAATACAATTTATTAATAGAAAATCAATGTTGTGCTTCCCTTACTGTATTAGCCAAGATTTCCAAATAGAACGAATAGTACATGACAGAGTATATATATATATATACATATATATATATACACACACATACATACATATATATAATATATATGAAACAGAACTAATAATGTATGAGTGTTTGTGCATATACACATGTGTGATTCATTTTAAAACATTGGCTTTCATAATTGTTGGGATTGAGCCAGTCCAAACTTTGTAGGACACGTCAGCAAGCTGCAAATTCAGGCAGGAGTTAATATAATTTTTTTAGCACAATTTCCTCTTCATCTCACAAACCTTAATTTTTGCTCTTAAGGACTTCAACTAATTAGATGAGACCCACTCACATTATCAAGGGCATTTGCCTTTACTTACAGTCAACTAATTGTAGATGTTAACCACATCTACAAAATACATTCATGGCAACACTTATATTAGTATTTGATTATATAACTGGGTACCAAAGTCTAGTGAAGTTGACACATAAAACTAAATATCACACCTACTAAATGATGCTGAATACATAGTTTTTTAAAAAAACAGATAACCTGTATATACCAATTAATATATTCCATGTAG
Source organism: Pteropus medius (assembly GCF_902729225.1). NCBI lineage: Eukaryota > Metazoa > Chordata > Mammalia > Chiroptera > Pteropodidae > Pteropus > Pteropus medius. The sequence goes on along the minus strand of NW_024354502.1, from coordinate 13,626,096 downwards.
TTATCTAAGCAATTTACATATTTTAATCATTTAATCCTCACAACGACCCCATGAAATGATTATGATCCCCATTTTATAGGAAAGAATAATAAAATTTAAAGGTGTTAAGTCATATACTCATGATGACTCAATAAGCATCAGGACTGAGATCCAAACTTAGGGTGTGAGCTCCTCTGATCTTGGAGTAGCTCTGCACACACACCGCACACACACAAGTACACACATTGCACACACACACACACACACCGCACATACACACACACACACCACACATGCGCACACATGCACACACATGAGCTCACACCACACTAGAAGAATCTGTTAGAATCCTGGTTAATTAGGGTTTTCTTTTACCAACAGTACTCCCTGACCCTGCATGCTATTCTTTTAGGGCATTTTTTAGATCATACAATGCCTGGTACATATCAAGTGCTCCATAAAAATTTATCAAATTAATGCTTGCATAAACAAATGAGGAAATGAATGAATGAATGAATGAATGAATGAATGAATAACATGCTAGTGTGCTATTTTCTCAGTGAAAGACTACAGTTATTTTCTCTAGACATTCATCCTTTCCAAGGAAAAAAAGGAAATATTTTGCACTTGAGAAAAGTTGACATAAGTAGAGCCATTTTAAAAAAAACAGCTAGGACAGCCATTCCAGAGTAACTGCCTTGCATGTCTTATTTCTTGAACCTTTAGAATGGTTGTATTGAACAAAATAAACTTTGGACTGGGCCAAATCAACAATGTATTCAAAATAACTGTTTATAAAGTTCACAGTAAAGCAGAGCTCCTGTCCACAAAAACTGAAAATTAAGGATATTCTTTAAAATCAATAAACAGCCACTTACAGCTAAAGAATAACAGCTTATTAGCATCAACAGAAATTCCTTCCTTCTATTAATGTAGTTATTTCCCTTCCCTTTTTCATAAAAACATCTTGCCTTCCACCCACAATTGGGATATAATTTGGATTTTTGCCTGAATCTATGCCCCCAAATTATAATTCTTTTGAGTGCCAATAAACACTTGTTGCCTCTCACTTTGGCTCTTTTATTTCTAGGTTAACACTTCCATCAATTTGTGATTAACTATCCGGGTATGCTAAAATTATAAAACTTAAAGAAATATATCAAACATCTGTACCAACATTTTATTATACTAGACTACACAATATCTTTGTGTAGAAGACCTCCACAAAATTATCCTTTCCACTTCTTACCTTAAATTATTTTGGCAAGAAAAAGCACATTTCACTTTACACTTTGAGACCAAAGCATTGAAATTCACATATAACTAGTTAAGAAATAAGCACAAATACCTTTTATTTAGAAGATGATACTTAATCAGAAATTCTTTTGTTTTTTGCAAAAGGGATAAATTAAAAAAAAAAAGTTGCAATGTGGAATGAATAAAGAAAGAGGAATGGGATGTATTGAAGACTAACTTAACAATTACGCTAATGAATTTTTTAAAAGGAACCTCATTTGGTGTGTCCCTGGGTGCACTATTCATAAGGAATGTGGGGCAGCTCTAAAGCATGCACTCTGAGCTCTCAAGTCCAAATAAAGATCTGAATAATAAATAGCAAGAAAGAGCCAAGGTCCTTGTAAGAGTGGAACTTACTTTTTTTGTACAAAACTGAAATATACATTTCTCCATAGTAGCTCCTTTACACTGACTGGTTTTAAGTTTTAAAATAAGGGTCCTCTGTTCGAATTTTGGCCTATGGTTTTAGCCTCAATTATTGGAGACTGATGGGAGGTATGACCTTTTTGAAACAGCAATCTTAAGTTTGAAATAGATTGATAAAGCCAGTTGAAACAATAAGGATCTATCTATTTTATCTATATGCCTATCTATCTATGATATATATTTATTTCACTGAATAACTACAACAGGATATAGATCTATATTTCCCATTTTCTCTCTCTCTCTTTTTTTTTTTTTTCCAACTCCACTTGAGCTGTGTGACTTCTGACTCATAAGAACAGAAATCCAAAGCATATGTATCATCTAATTGGAAGATAAAGCTTCTGGTAGGATGGTTCGAATATGCAGAAGTAGCCCTCAAGACTGATGCCCAGCTTGGAGCTCTTGCACAATGACTATAATGGTACAATCTGTCCTTTTAATAGTCCTTGCAGCTGTTGCTTCTAGGTCATACAATTTACTGATTTTGCAAATAATATAATTGCTTCCTTTAAAAAAAAGTCTGAATAAAACTCTGATAGAAAGTTTCCAAATTTCTGTATCTGGAGCCAAAATTCCAGACTAGGTTGTACAAATTCACTGTTCTGAAGATCAAGATCTTATTTTTTCAGAGTGCTTTAGAAAGGACAGCTGTGACTTGTTACAGTTATTTTTATAACCTAAATATGACTAGTCAGGTAAACATTCTTGTTGGCAACTTCTGAATATTTAATTTTTATGTGCAATGGGGCCCTAGTGAACAGTATCACTAGAAGAGAAAATAAAGTGTGAATGTTTTGTCAAAGTGAAAGAAGTAAGCTTGATTTGGTCTACAATTTCTTCAGAGTCAAAATACTTCCTGAGAATTGTCTGATCTCAGTTTAGTCTCAAGGGTATTTTATTTTATTTTTTAGAAACAGTTCTAGGGAATGAGTTTCCCAGTGTTTCTGCTTATACACTCTCTGAAAAGGAGTGGTGATTAAAATAAATAGACTTAATATCTATTTGTTCCCAAGCATCAATGTAATCTGATTAAAAGATAGCAAGCAGGATGGATTGTGACCAACACAGGGTAGAGAGTCAGTACATGGAAGAGCAATCAGGAACATCTGAGGATTCTCTCCTGGCATTTGGAATCATGGCTGGTTATTTCAAAACCCTCTCTGATATTGACCAAATGATTAAATGGAAAAATAATATGACAACACTTATTTCTGGTAAATAAGACAAAAATCTAATCAGCTCCCTCATTTCAGCCAGCCACATTTCTTAAAAAAATGATGAAGCTATATGTGGAATACTTCTCAAGTAACTGGATAAGATAATCTTGAAAAGAGCAATTGTATGAGTTTACTTTTTCTCTTAAAATTTGGAGGGAAAAACATATTTCTTTACCTCTCGTATTCCCATGAATGTTATAAAAAATATGTAGTTATTTTATTTGAATGCTTACACAAAAAACCCATGGGGTCCCTTAGTTAAAGTGAGAAAAATTAATTCTTTAAAATCAGAGGGCTTTGATACCTAAATGATACAGCAACTTTCATACTTGATGTTTGAATAAACATGGGATAAACTTCAAAATAGCAACATGTTTCATCTGAAAAAGACTACCAGACTCTGTTAAGAAAATTGAGATGCAGAGCTTGGTATGCATTTGAGGTTGGGGCCACTTTCTGTCAGTGGTGTATACTTATTTTTCTGGTTTTTTTTCCATCTCCCTGGCAAGAATTTAGATGAGCTGTTTATGAATTTCTTCTCCATATAGCGGAATGGTAGGCAGTATGTTACTCCTGAAATAGTTTTAGCATGCCTTAGTAACTTTATACATGAATTAATTTTATAAATTTTATATCTTATATCGTTTGGCTTTTGAAATGCAGCTATGCAATTCTGTAAATGCATTTCTAAAATTCAAAAGTTGTGGAAAAGTGTGTATATTTTCTTTTTTAAACATTTAGAAGAAAAATGTGATCTGATTTGAACATGGTCTTTAATTATCTTATGTAATTTGAATATTCATATATTTCTCTAATAAATATTACTATGTTCTATTATGTTGTGCTCCCCTAGATTCCAATGTATTGCATTATATGAGCTTTCTAAAACCCAAAGAAACCTCAATTTCATAATACATCTAGTTGTAAGAGTTTCCTATAAGAATTATAGATTTTATATTTTTATTTTCCAAAATTTTGAGTAATTTGTTTTGAGCCTAATGAACTAATTTTGGTTATTGTTTTTGAGACACTATAAGTGTTATTATTTAATTTTTCATTTATTAATACTTTGGCCATTTAACACCAGGAGTTGGTTTGAAGAAGTAAGGCACAATAATTCATCATTTTAAAAACAGAAAAACTTGAAGAAGTCTTAGTTTATCTATTACAAATGGATCTGAACCATAACACTTAGATTTGACATTTAAGGTCTGAATTTTTATAGCTGGCCTAAGGAAAAAAAAAAGATGCCTTAATCTAGTGTTATTTCATGGTTTAGATAGCAAAAGGATTTGTCATTTTTTCCTTTTCCAGTTTATTCATCTTTGACATTTCTTTCCTCCTGCTCAAATACATAAAACAAAACAAAACAAAACAAAACAAAAAGAGTATTAATGTATTAATACCTACCAAAAAGACCAATTAAATTGGTATGTTTACTTCTATTAAATTTAAAATTTTGAATTATATCACATTATATTTTAGTGACAGAATTCAAGGAAGAGTATTATTATTTGTAACTACATTTATTTTATTTTACTTTGAAATATAAATTAACAAGTTATTGGAGATATTCAAAAGCAACATGAGCTTAAATACATTTTTAGTAAATTTTCATGAGTAACTTTACAAATCAGCCCTTATCTTTGTTACAAAATTGTAATTTTCACCAATAAAGATTCAAAATAGAATATTATATTTTTCCTTAACACAAATGAGCAGTAAGATTGATTTTTCATAGGAATGTTAGTATGCATATTTAAAATAGTTTTACATTTATTTGAACACTCTCAGATAAGTAATTTGTTTATTTCAATGATGCTTTCATGAATGCTGAAGTTCAAGAACACCTATATTCCATTCTAGAAATGTACAAATACATTTACAAACCAGATTTTAATTTTTGATTAGCTGGGTCAAAATTTTATTTATTGTATTTGCCTCTTAGTGACTTTTGCAAATGACCAGCCCGAATTCCTTCCTAAGGGAAAAAAATGGTTTAAAATAACGAACTATTTTCCAAATAATTAATTCATTTAATAACTATTTATTATTTTTTTACCTTATTCTGACAGTTATGTCACTGGGAATATAAAAGTGACAAAACAGACAGAAAAACAGCCCTCAATGAGTCTAACATGCTAGTAGGGCAAGTAGTCAATGCCCAAAATAAGTAAATCAGATAAGAGGTTGGATAACACAAGGAGCCTGAGAAGGAGAAGGAGAATTCCACGGTGAGAGTTGTTAATTGTAAATGGAGTGAGGAGGAAAGGCTTTACTAAAACCGTAGCAGTTTGAGCAAATACCTAAAGGAAGACAACAAGTGAGTCAGGTAGATGAGCTGGAGCAACCAGCAAGCACAAAGACCCGTAGGCAAGAGCAGGCCTTTTGTGTTCCAGGAAGAATACAGCAATCTGTGTCCATAATGCCTGTTTATTTTTTCATAGAAATTTGAAAGTGTAGTTTCTGCAATGTTATTTAAATTGCTATTTATAATAAATGCATCAATAAAATAGGATTATATGTGTATTCTTCCAAAAAATACTTTGATATTCATTGTGGAGATTGCCTGAAAAGAGAAATAAGATCTCTCTATGAGAGTCCCATACTGCTCAATACTGGTCAGTCTGCTTGTGAAGTGTTGCATGAAATTGTACATATTGTTTTAGAAAGCCTACGAACAACTAGGAGTGACCCAGAGGAAGAGGTCACCATGGTGAGGGAACTTAAAGCCACATCATATAAAGAACAACGAAAGGATGAAGAATGTTGGGTCAGCAGGTGAAAAGTCTTTCAGAAGAGAGAGGAGCAGATAGACGATCGCTCTCGACTTTGATATTTTGCCCGAAGTAATCATGCAACTTAAAATCTGGAGATTATACTTGAGTTATTAGCTCAATCTTTATTTCCATGTTGCTCTTGTGCAGCCAAATTAGACTTTCTACAAGTAGCCAAAGAAAGTCGAGATAAAGTAACTGAGTAGATACTTTATGAATATAAAGTTTCTAGAACCCGTAATGAATGCTCGGCACATGCATTCTTTACCTCATTTAGGCCTTATGAGAACCTGAGGAGGTTGCCATCACCTCCATTTTACAGTTGAGGAAATAAATTCCAGGGCATTAGGTCACCTGTCCTGGGTCCTACTGCTGGTAAGGACTGGTCATCTTCAAGCCCCGCTTTCCGTAATCCTCCACTGCCATCCAGGAATCCCACTGCAGTGCAGTACAGGGGAAGAGCTTTCTAACCAACAGAGTCATCTAAGATTAGAGCTACTAACCTCACAAGAAAATGAAAGTATTATTATGTTAGGTGGTCACTGGTGGTATTTCAGTAATGTATTTCTAGGATCCTTCTTATTGCTAATGCTTCATAATCATAGGTTGCACACTATTTTAAAAGAATCAGAATGCTTTATAGTGAAAACATATAGTTTTGTTTATATATGCATTTGAATCAATTTGATTTCATTTTCATGTATTATACTCTAAGTCGTTAGGCTTTCTAAAACCCATACCTCCTCAAAATTGATATGTTAGTTACAAAAAGAAACAAAGCTAGACTTTTAGATATCTGTTGTTTTTAAATTGTATCAGAACCTAAAAACATCTGGTGAATATGCATTTTAACATCTCATGATAGCTTCTTTACGAAAGGTTTATTTTTCATATTATCTAGAATATTTGATTTAACCAAAAGCTGCTACAAAATCTAATTCTTATCCTTATCTCTTTACATGGTGCCTCCCTTAGTGACACTAGTGTGATGTTCAAGCTTTTGCAGACCATAATACCACTAAAATACTAGATTATATATTTCCAACCTATATTTAATAAATAGAGACCTTTGCTATTATGTTAGCTTACCATTCCCTCCATTTCTAAATGAACAGCAGCAGCAGGAATTCTGAGCTGCTGCTTGGGGTGCCAGAGAATACAGAAACTTCAAAGATAAATGCTTTTAGGTTTGACATAAAAGAGGGACACGTACATATTTTATAAATGGTATTCAATTTATGCATGACAGAGTTTGATAGACACCTCATTAAAAATGTCCTTGCTGCCTTGTTTTCTCAAAATATTGATTTCATAAAATGTTGATATTGTATTTGTTCTAATTTTCCTAAGCTTGCCTAATTATTGAATGAGTTTTGCTACTTCCCAGATGTATGTTCTTGTGTCTTTTCCATATATGACAAAAATAGCCTCTTGTTGAACTTACTTTGTACCAAGAATTACTGCTATTGAACTAGCTACTATTTTCGTCCCTTGCCTATATGCAAATTTGTGATGTGATCTACATTTTAAAAATGTTACCTTATCACTAAGTTCTTCTCTGAGCATTTTATTTACAATTGCAACCCTGAACAAGTACTGTCTCCAATTCTGCTCTATTTTTAATCAATCGTATTTATTACTTCCTAACCAACTGTATATTATATTTTAATGTGGTTTATTGTCACTTCCTCCCACTAGAACAGCAGCTCCATATAGACAGGGTCTCTGGTCCCTTTTGTTCAAGATGAAAGTGGCTCAGAACCTGGCATGTATCTTGCACATGGTAAGGGTTCAATAAATATTTGTTGAATATCCCCATTTTACCTGTGAGGAAAATGTAATAAAACAAAGGAAAATGAAGTCATTAGTTTCCTGAGCACCTTCATGTGCAAGATGCCACGCCAGTAGGAATGGGAATGAAATGGTAAGAAAAAAACTGATAGAGCCTCACTTCCTCAATCCCTTAGAACTGATTCTGAAAGGGAAGACATTAATTACATGGTTATAGTTTGGCGGTAGGGGAGAGAGAGAGAGAGAGGAGAGAGAGAGAGAGAGAGAGAGAGAGAGAGAACGTGTGTGTTATAATTACCAACTGGGATGAGGACTGAAAAAGGCTGAGAGCTTTTGGAGAGCTGAGCAGCACACTTAGTATATGGGTGGGGTGAGGGGTTAACCTATTTGAGACAGTGAAAAAAGATTAGAGAACCTTTATAAGTAAGGGGAAGGCGGGGAAGAAAGGGAAGGAAAGAAAAAAATAACTTTTTCTTACAGATAAACTTGTTCATATTTGGTACATATATTTAAACATAGAGTACAAGTGTTGTCCTGATATCCATTCAGTTGCATATAATAACACTAATTCACAACTCCTTTACATGATCTTTGGCAATTCTAATTACTTATTCTAAGATTTCTGTTAATTTCTGTATTCCCCATTTCAGGATCACCTTTGGCTCTGAGCACAGGACCCAACAGGCTGATGTAGTTAAGAATTTTTCCCACTGAACTTATGTTTTTCTGCCTAGATAAGGAGCCCCGCTTTTTTCCTTGTCATCAAGGCATTTCGTACATATGAGAGATTTCACTGAGTTATTAGGGAGACGAGGCTTTTTATGGCAGCGTTGCCCATGCCAGTTACTTGGCTGTTTAAGCAGCTAGGATGTCAGCTTCCCGCCACGTTGTTTGTTCTCTTTGCTCTCAATTCTCCTTGTTCTTCAATGTTGCCTTTTCTATCTTCTGTCCCTGAAATCCTTTCCCTGAAATCCTTGTGCATTCATAAGTGATGGCATTCAGGTTTCTCTCTCTCTCCCCATCACTCCTCTTTCTTTCTCCCCCTCTCTCAGTTCTCCATACTTTATGGTCTTATCACTCAATCCAGAGATTCTTTTAGTTGAACAATCACTTAATTCAGTATATCTAGGGTTTTACTTTTTGTTTGTTTCACTTTTTAATTATGTCATATGATAATAAATATCTCTGTGCAGTAGGCTCTCTTATTAAATTAAATGGAAAGCAATTTATTTTATCTTTATTTCTTCAGACATCTTAGGTCTTCTGAGGTCAGTGCCTTCATCTTGGAATATATTCTTTATACGTTACTTTAAAGAGAGGTTAGTGAACTCTTGTTTTTAATGTATCTGAAAGTGTTTACTTTCATTCTGAGGTTTGGTTGGTTATGTAATTCTAGCTTCATGGTTATTTTCTCTTAGTACTTTAAAGATATTATTTTACTATCTCTAGCTTCCAATGTTGTTGACAATTCACAATTAGGCTTACATGATCTTGTTCAGACATTTAGACATGATGTCACACTCGCACACACATGTACACACACACACACACACACCAAGAAGGTATGAAATGATTTATTACTTACACAATTGATGTCTCTGGTGAAAGCAGAAGAAGCCTTTTAAAATGGTCCAAAATAGCCTGAGAAAGCAGGAGGAGAGACTAGCCTGGGATTTTGTGTACTTAAGGTATGTGGTTGAGACGAGAGATCCTATGCACAGGCAAGGGATGTGTGGTTTAATGCTCAGGAAAGCACCAAAGGAATGGGGCACTGGGGGAAGAGAGAGGGTGAGGCTTAAAAGTCGTTAGCGGTCACACATCCACAGGTGGAGTCCAACTCCTCGAAACTCCTCTACATCATTATAAGTACTTTGAACACATTTATATAAAAGTTTCACCAAGATAGACATGACAATCATCCAGATTTGTCTTCTGGTCCTTCAAAAAAACTTCCCTGCCTTCTACACCCCCCCCCCCCACAACATTACAAGCACACACATACACACACACACACTTTTATCACTGAAATTAGAGATAATAATAGATAAGTACATGGATGGATAGAAAATAGATAGGTAGGCAGATAGATAAAGTATTATGAAGCCAAATTTAACTAATTCAAGAACAAAAATCTACCTTAATTATTACAACAATTAGCATTTCAGCATAAAATACTGCTCTCAGGTCATTTCAATTTTCTCCAGAATCATGAGCATGCTCTTGCTTTTCATTTATATCACTATATGTCTGTTCATAGGACTTGCCCCAAATAAAGACAATCTAAATGAGAATGTGAATCTTAACCTTTTCATATATTAAAACTTAGATGTGGCTGTTAAATGAAATGTTTTTCATTTTCAACCATTTAATATCTATAAGGCCTCAATGCACAAAAAACTTCTGCCTTGAGTTTCATCCACCTCACGCACTACATTATTATTTCTATCATCGAGAATGCCTTACCTAGATAAAATGTCCTTGTGCTCACCTTTCTCCAAACTTCATTGTTGACTTAATAATTCTGGTGTTTTTAAGCAGTTCAGGAACATTAGGCAGCAGAATCATTGTTTTTTACTTGATCACCAAATTGCCATGGCCAAATCTTCTTGCTTACTCAACATGTTTCTTTAGAGTGCTGCCAGTTCTTTACTGTGAGTCTTCAAGTTTATGGCCAACTATGTGCTAAAGTTTTAACTCTAAGTAGTAGGTTCTGGACTTGTTTATACATGGCAATAAAATTTTATCATGCTATGAATTTCAATGCAGTTGTCAATTCTATTTATTCTCAGGTTTGCAGTGTCTTACTCATGTTTGATTTTATTTTTCTAAATCAAGTTCCAATTTCTCCTTAATGTTTGAATTAGCAAACACAGGAAGCAAGATTTTTAAATTCCTATTAAAACCCCTGCTTACCTATTAAGAAACAAGCCAAAAAATAAAATTCTAACAAAGTGAGTGCTTCAGAAATTGAATGTTACTAAATAAGCGCCATAGAGTCAGTGTAAGTATCAAGGTAAGATTGAAATTTCCACTGTAAAGTGTCCCATTACAGTTGTCCCAGGAGAGGACTAGAACAATGCAGTATATTGATCGTTGTAATATTTTCATCTTCATTAAGAAAATAAACCAAAATTACAAGAGTGCTGAACTCAGAAAATCATGTCACAAAACAAAAAACTTTGGAGTAATTATTAAGAAAGTTTAGGGAAGCATTTTTTAAGTTCCGAACACTGTATATACTCAAACAAGATGCTAGTGTGTCTTAAGGTAAGGTCTGTGCGCTGCAGTGCATGGAGCTGTGAGAAATCAAAAACAAAACTAAACAAACAAAATTATCACCCACAATTAAAACCTCTTTAGTCTTTTGGAATCTAAAACCAGGGAGGCAAGATTGCCTCTAGGGAGTCTTTTGTGAATCTGTGGTGCTCATCTTATTTTAAGAAGCACACACATATTTAAATAAACATTATTTTATTTTAAATTATCATTCTTCCTTCCTTCCTTCCTTCCTTCCTTCCTTCCTTCCTTCCTTCCTTCCTTCCTTCCTTCCTTCCTTCCTTCCTTCCTTCCTTATTTATTTATTTATAGTTAAGGGCACTATATTAAATATTTTTGAAGTGATATATAGGAGGAGATATTATACAAACATTTTAACTCAGGACAATAAAGGCGGTTTTATACAACGTTTATCTTACAGAAGAAGGGACTCTGAATTTGGTGGGTTTGGGGATCACAGCACCACTACAATGTCTGCATCCCTTACCAAGGTCAGCTGCTACAAGCATGTGAGTAAACATGTGCGTACTTCTGAAGAAAGTGACTACGTTTTACCTACGTTTAAGACTAAGCATCTAGAACAGTTTCTGGCACACAGTAGAATCTCCATACGTGTTTGTTGATTTGGGTTAATCGAATTAATTAGCCGATGCCTATTGATTTAGCCAAGGAAATGAAAACATTATGTAAATTAAGGTTGGGCAGCTGTTTGCAGAGAGAATCAATATATTATAGTACTAGTATAAACAAAATGCTTATGTTTAAAACTCCTGGCCTCTTTGCTGACAGTTCAAAATAAAAACATTAAGAAAAAGTTCTTCCATTGACCTTGGTGGGTTATTTGTGTTATCCTGAACCAGTCGCCATACTCAGAAAATTGTGTACTGAAATTCAATGGAACTTCATTCGGGACTGAGAGGTAGCATAGTTGCAAATCTGGCCAAAATCATGTGATTGGAATAGAGGAGCAGCAGTAACACAAAAGGAAGATCGAAATGGGTTGTTAGGTGCATAAACTATGAGACACCTTCGAGAATCTAAAGATTATGGAATCTCTTCCCAGAAAAATTTGCATGTGCCCTCACACAAAAACACACACAAATTATGTTTTATTCTATATCAAAAAAAGTTTATTTCAAATCCCAACTTCCCTCTCTTTGACTAAGTTATGGAGCTGGATGAGTGTAAAGCAGCAGCTTGTGGTATTAAGGTTCTTCTTCATGTGAAGATGCCTGATCTACAGAGAATAGAATGATGCTGGACACACAAAACACAGCAGAAGAGGGAGAGAGAGAGAGAGAGACAGAGAGAGAGAGACAGAGAGCGACAGAGAGAGAGAGACAGAGATACAGAGACAGAGACAGAGACAGAGACAGAGACAGAGACAGAGAGACAGAGAGTCAGAGAGAGAAAGGGAGGGAGGGAGGGATAAAGAGAGTGAGACAGAGGCAGAGAGAGAGACAGAGAGAAGAGAGTCCTTGGACTCAACTGTGCTTAAGATTTGTTTTGTTTCACAATTTCCCAGATGTATGAGGCAATCAATTTGGCTTTTAAAAACTTTATTTGGATTGGGTTCTGTCACTTGAAACCAAAGTAGTCTATTCAATACTGATTGTTAACTCTCAAAGTATCAAGAACAACTATGTTATTATATTAGCAAAATTATTTGGCCACAAAATCAACACAGCAAAACTCTTATCTTTTAGTAACTAACTTTAATTTGTTTTGTTTTGTTTTTAGCCAAATAAAAAAGAGAATACACATTGTAGGGCATGAATGCATACAAATTCACCTTGAAATGATTATAGATCTCTTTTTTTGAATGACAATGATCTGTTAATTTCATTATGAAGTATTCACAGGCTATTCCCAATAAGATATTAGAATAAGTCCCACAAAAGATAAAACATTTAAACTCAGCCTGGGTTATGGAAATGAAGTTTATTGAATGCTGACATATTAGAAATATGCTAATAGTCTGTGTACGACTCTTTCAGTGGTGATTGTTGTCTTAATGATTATCACAGTATTAGTTGTATGTTTTTTGTCTGTTTAATTACATGTTTATTTGAAATATATATATATATTTATTAAAATAAAGTGATGCTAAACACAACAATTACAACATGTTCTTTAATTTCTGAGCAGTAGTGATTTTTGAAGGGGGCAGGGAGTGTTGGGGGAAAGGTGTGATTTATTAAAAACTTCAAACAAACCACAAGCCCAAATGGTCTGCAAACCAAGCCCTCTGTGGCAACACAGTTTCTCAGGCAGACTATAGAGTTAATGATGATTTTCTCTCCTGGCATCTTAGCTATGCATATTGAAAGTACTTTCAGTTAGAAGCAGGTTTGTATGGTTTCTTTTTTGTCTAAAGAGAAATATAACTATGATATTTAAGCAAAGTGTACAAAAGTTTGAAACATTTGGTCTTATAATAAAGTAATTGAAATAAAATAGAGTTGTTATTCTCTAGTTTTCATCTATTCTTGAAATTCCGTATCATGTTGAAGAAAGAAATTCATGATCTTCATGATATATTAAGTGAGAAAAGAAAGATTCAGATTACTATGCCACTACTTATGAAAATGTACGTGTGTGTGAATGTGCTTGAATAAGTATAAAATATCATTGGAAGGATATTCAAGAAAATGGTAGCAGTGGTTTCCTGTATGTAGGGAAACTAGGTGGCTAAGAAATGAGATATGGAAGGAGACCTAGTTTTTACTAGGTGCTCTTTTGTATGCTTTGAATTTTTCACCTCTACAAATATTACCTATTTAAAGTAAAAGTTTAAATGATAATTTTGCAGAAGTTTTGTTACTTAAAAATATTGAAAATCACTGAGCTACATGATTTCTAGGTCTAATATTTAGTGATTCCATTATTCCAATACAAACACTTTTATTAGATTAAAAAAAAAAGAAATTCACACCATGTGTATGTATATGGCTATTTTAGTATTGTCGATCCTTACAGAAGATGATGGCTTCAGTAGATAATTCATGAGATGGTAAATTACCATTACTTTGATTAGAATTACAAAGTTACAGAATAGATTTGTCCTCACCCACCAAAGATTTGCTGAGGCCATAGCATTCCTTCATTCTTTTATTTTTGGTAGATGTTTCCACAAGAACTTGACTTAGAAATAGCATGTCTTCCTTCAGGTTTATGAAGATATGTATTTTTTCCCAAACAATTGAACAGTATGTCATGTAGCAGTTCAAGCACCGAGGTCAGACATGCAATAAACAGCTTCTAAGGAGATGTCTAAAATCTACTGTTTCCCACACATTCCATTAATACACCAGAAAAGCAACAACCAACATATAGAAAATTAGTCAATTCTTTCCCCTGGGTTAATGTTCCCCAAAGTCATATATCGCTCCATTTTAAATTTCAAGTAAGACATTTTAAAGGATTTCGAACATAAGTATATTTCTTTCTATTATACTATTCCAAACTAAAATATTTGAATAACAATAGTTTCATGTTTGTTTTTTAAAAATATGAACCATATGGTTGATGATAAAACTAAGCAATTTTAATTACAGGATAAGAAAAGCAAAGTTTACTGTTTCCATAGCCAGTCAAACAACAGTCTCTGTTTAAATTAATTCTTTAAATTAAATGAACACATTATACAATTCAATTGCGTAAATAAATAACTAATTTTTCTTGTTTTGACTAATTTAATGTTTTTTTTTGAAAAGCTAATAGTGTATGAGGAAGTTGCTCACTTAAGTCCCAGACAGAAATTTTCCACAGTAAAAAAATTAATCTATTAATATTTCTCACCTACGTCTACAAGCATAATTGTTTCACTCATAAAGATGTTTAAATCAGTCAGACTGCCCTCCTTTCCCTAAACTCCTAGGATGTACAACACATTAGAGTGATTTCTGATTGTCTTAGGGATCATAATGGTCAACTAATTGTGCACGTTGCCATGGTTACCACATATCTTTGCCTGATTAAACTTGCAAAGTGAAAAAAATTGTATTTCCACTGACTAGTTATTATATACATTAAAGGCGGAAGGTTAAAAATACCATCCATCTTCTAATTATATACCACCTAGGGTATAATGAGTGATCTCATAGTTCCAGCGATGCTTAATGTCTTATTTCAGTTTGTCAGTAAATTAAGGTGATTGAATACATGGATAATGTAATAATTAATTTAATTTTAATTCAAATTAACTTAATTTAAATACACATTCAGTAGTATAAGGAAAATTGTGTAGTTAGGGGAAAATTTTGTATTTAAAATGGAGACAAAATGATAACATTAGCTAATTTGGTTTAATCCTATAATTATAAACTTTAAAATATTCAAATCACGATTACCAAAAATCCTCATTGTTTGAGAACAATTTTATTTTGTTTACTTTTAACTGTTTTCAGAGGGAGAAAAAAAATGCTTGTTGCCTCTTTCTTTTCATTGATTCCACGGGAAGAAAAGAAGCATATAGAAAATAAATAATCTTGAAGGTAATTATTTAGTAAGAGTTTAAACTGCTTGAGTTACAGATTTGTGAGAAGTTTTAAAATTTTACACCTAGTCTATATTTGGATGGCTTTGAAAACGTGGGTTATGGTCTAGAATTTAATAATGTATTTTATCCTATTTTGTAAAACTCGACAATTTCTTTTTAGATAATAAAGAGACTCTATCTCTACATTTTATCCTGCATTTTTTTGGTAAAGAAAATTCTATTTGTTAGATAAGAAAGCAATTGTTTTCTAGGCCTACAACTTCTCAGTCCAATTACCCATGTGATTAGATCTGTGATGCTCACCACTCATCTCAGGTGTCATGGGATATGAACAACTTTCTCTTTTTATATATGAGAATGTGTCTATTATAGGAACCAGTGATGACAGTTAATGAAAACTAAATGGTAAGTCAACACTCAAAATAGTCCTCTGTTTCAAAAATCCAGTGTTTTGAAACAGAATTTTATCATGGTCTTTTACTGAGCTGGTCACAATTCAGAAGCAGTTAATCCCATGCAAAACTAGTACCATGTTAGGCAAGCATCGTCATTAAATGGAATTTTAAAAATGTCTTGTAAAAGAAAAGTTTAAATGATGCTTTTTTTCTCAAGCTAGATTTATTCACTTTTTAATCAAATTTATTGGGGTGACACTGGTTAAAAAATTATATAGGTTTCAAGGGTACAATTCAATCATATGTCATATGTATATTGCTTTATGTATTCACCACCCAAAGTCGAATCTCCTTCTGTCATTATGTTTGACCCCCTTTCCCCTCATCCACCACTCTTCCCTCCTTTCCCTCTGGTAACCACTAAACTGTTATCTGTGTCTATGAGTTATTGTTTGTCTTGTTCATTTGTTGCTTTCAGTTTTATATCCTACATATGAGTGAAATCATATGGTTCTCGATTTTTTCTGACAGAAATGATGCTTTTTTTAAGCTTGAATTGTTTTCTTGTCATATTATGTGTCATAATGTGATCTCACTATGCAAGATTATACATATCTGCAATAGCCAAATGAAAACCATGAGATAATAGTTTCTATACATAGTATGAGAATTTTTAAAGAAGTTTATATTCTGATTTAGAACATAGCTTATGTGCTTGGTATATGATGGAAACAAATAAGTATTGAATAAATGAAAGGAATTAAAAAACCTTTTTCCATAATTACAAATGGGAAAGAGTCATACTATTTTCACATTTGTTTCTTAGCCAAAGAAGTGACACAGTTTTTAATAAAATTATCATAGAAATAATTTATTTCTATCAATTTCCATAGGAAGAATTTTAATGTAACTAATGTAAAGTTTTAATGTAAACAGACTAACGATGGGGAAACATAGAAGTTAATATGTTGTTAATACCTACAGAAGAAAGCGGCTATTATGCTCATTGAAAGTCAGTGTTAGTCATATTATAATCATTCAAGTTTATTAACAGTTTAGAAAACTCAGTAAATGATATTTTAAAATTTACAGATGGCTCTAGTTTTGACATTTTGCTCATAAAATGATGCAGTAATTATCTTATTATTACTCAAATTTAACAGTGACCATGTTTTATGTTGATATGATAATGAAGAAATAAAAAAAATGAAAGTGAGCAATGCATTTAGAAGGCAATAGAAATATGTAATGAGAATATTTAAGCATTTCTGGATGAATGCAGCTCAGATAACCTTTAATTTTGATCTCTTCTTAGAACTTTTATTGGATAAGTAAAGGGAAGATAGTATTTCTACATTGTACTAAGCTAGCATTTATTTTCCTCTTTCCGTAAATTATTCCTTCCAATTAATCTCTATTTTTATTTTAATTAAAGGAGAGATAATAAAATGAGTGAAGATCTCTGTTTTATGGGGCACAAACCAAGTAATAATAATAGTGGTGGTCATGGAGATGGCATCAGTGTGGCAGTACTACTATTACTACCAACACCACTACTAGATAACACTGATCCATACCTTCCTATGTCCTAAGTCCTGTGCTAGACATTTTACATGCATTAAACTCACTTAATCCTTGTAATAATGAATCTGTTGTTATTATTATTTTTTTTTATTATTTAAATCATTGCAGGTTTATATCATGTTTAACAGAAACACAGGCACATTTCTAGATTTAATCAAATGTGACAGGTTTAAATATATTTCGGGCAATATAGAGGCAGATTGCCCACTGCTTTCCACTATCAAGAATCTTTTTGGAGAAATTTTATTATTATAGCGTTCATATTGAATACTACTATTTGGAGATCAGTATTTGGGAAGAAAAACACATTGCATAAGGGAGACAGAAAACTCACCTTGTGAAATATGACATTCGATTTGTGTCTAAGGGTGAAACTCTGTGATTGATTAGAATGATGTATTGCAAATTAATTACTAGTAATTAAATTCTTATGCTACAACCGGTAAACTGATATTGACTTTGATATGAAGAGTTTTAACATACAAAAGCAGACTAATGGTGGAGAAACATAGCAGGTAATAAGTTATAAATATTTACAGAAAGAAGTGGACTTTATGCTCATTGGATATCAGTGTTAGTCACATTATTAGTCATATGCTTGTTAGTCATATGATAATTAATACGGTCAAGTTAAATTGTGAAAAAAGCTTATTAGATTATATATATATTAAAAACTTCCAAGTGTCTTTCTTTTCATATTATGAAATTCTGTCAGCTATAATTTGGAATTGGCATCTGGCATTTTTTTATATTGTGGCATATTGTTGACTTTGTTTTAATTTCTTAAAATATAACTCTAAAATAAACTTTATACTTCTTGAATTCTGGATATACATATAAAACTAAGGCAAATTAGAATAGACATTATATGAATACTTGATCAATTGCTCAGTTAATACCAGATTGGACTTTATGGAGTTCCTAGGTTAAACATTAAAATCTTCAGAGTAACTGTAGTAATAATCCAATTTTTGCTTCCTAAATTTATTAGTAATATATTTTAATATACATATGCATGCATTCAAATAGTAGATAATTGAGCTAGTGTCAATAGTACTAAAAATATCTGATAAGGCAATAAAAAAGAAAAAAACCTGTCTTAGCCTTTTAGAATTTTCTTTAGAATTATATAATCCACTGGAGCATAAAGATATAACATCTTTTGCCAAGGCATCTGTCATATTCTTAAACAGGCTATTTGCCAGTTTCGTTTAATGATATTACCATCACGAACTAAAGTTGAGATTTACCACTTGGCCTATATATTACACAGATTTACTAAAATGTTATTGCAAACATGTAGCCCTAGAGGTCACTCGATTTAACTGTCCCCCAAAGTTATAACAATTGATTATTGTAGAAGTCAGATGGGTTGCATACAGCCATAACTGAACTCCATTAAATGCATTCACAATGTCAAAGTCAATTGCTTCTGGCAGTGCCATTCCTGTTGATCAAAAGATAATGGGAAGTGACAAGCAGTATCACAAACATTCCACTGTAAACAAAACTCTTCAAAAACTTAAGTGACTATGGTGATAGCCTGTTTTAATAATAGTTAAGCCCAGGAAAGTCTTTTACAGCTTTCAGAAACATGCCTATGTTTTATAGGAGCACACCTTCCCTGAAGACTTTGACTATAAACCAATAAGGTACTCTGAAAAATGATGGCAAAGAAAAGCTCATGCGAGAAATCCATATAAGGAAACTGCTTTCATTTACAACATAGTTTGTTTGTCTCTTTTTATTCCCCACATAAATAAAGATGCTGGTGGTATAAATATACTACTCCTTGCTTATCCACATCATGTACATTTAGGATTTTATAAATTTATGATTTTTTTCCCTGCTTCGAATGACCTCTACTCTATTCTTGTCACTGTCCAGTGCAACCTCATCTTGCATGATTAGCCTCAAATATACTTTCCCTCTACTGCTTTCCCTAAACTTCTTTACTCCAAAGAATTGTCCTTCTATTTGTGTTTATAGAATTTTATTTAATACACATAGTATAATAAACCAAATATCTCAGTCAGTAACTCAAAGCATATCATATTCAGCATGTAGAACACAACTCAGTATTTTATCCTTCCCAAGGCAAATTATTCATACTTTTGAATTTATTATGTAAGTGATTGGAATTACCATTTATCTGTCAGGCACCGAGTCAGAAACTTGGACATTGTTAATAACTATACTCTATGCCTCATCCTGAATTATATTTGTACAACCAATATTTTTTTTCCTGGACCTCATAAAAAAGCATGTTTGAAACCTCAGCTTCTCTGTCAACTCTGCCACTGGTATCAAATACCTACAGGCTTGCCATCAGTTTCGTTTCTAAATGTACAGTCTGAAAAATGTTTCTCTTTATTCCATCATATTGTCATTATTATTTTCCCAATAAATAAATATGATGTATAGTATCATCAGTAAGTCTAAAAATACAACATCAGAGTATTCATGGGCTCCTCATTGCCTATAAGATTTCTTTTTCATGACAGAAAATAAATGTGCTTTCACTTATCCAACCTAATTTTCCCGTCTCTTTTCTTGATACTTACTTCTGAGACATATACTCACCTTATCATTCCTCTACACACATATATTGAATGCTCTCTATGTGTTGGACATTGTTTTATGCCCTGAAGTTACAACAGTGAACCTCAATGCACAGTTCATCTGATCTATCTCTCGCCTCTTTCAGATTTTACTCAAAAGTCACCTTCCAATTCAGGTCTTTTTTGACATCTCTATTTAAAATTTCACTCCACAAAAACCCACTCCTTTCTCGCTTCCTGATTTAGCTTTTTCCCATAGTTTTTTAATCCTAAAATTACTCTACATTCTAGATAGTTTGTTTATATCTTTTATTCTACTATAAAGTATGTTCAATGAGGGCAGAACTCAGAACTCGGTAAAGACAGCAAACAGCCTTAATATGTGAAATATCCCCCAAAGGAAAGTGAATCTTATATAATTCAAGCTAGCATTTTATAGTCGAGTTTACTGCTGCCCAAGTGGAGAGGTTTTTTTTCTCCATCATCAATCTTAAATGGTCTTAGTTTAATTTTATTAACAAAGGTAAAGGATTTATGTAAATCCCTACATCCGATTTTTCCATAACCTAATTATATTCATTTCATATGTTAAGACTTGTCTCAAAAACTCCTTCCCTATGAAGCCCTCTTGATATTACTGGTAGAACTGCTTTCTTACTTGTATGTGATACCAAATAATAAGTAATGTTTCTACACAGCATTTATCATAGTGTATTTTAATTTTATTGAAAATAAAATTTACTTTAATTTTATTCAGTTTTGTAGCATTAGGTGGAGTGAAGAAAGGGTAAGCAAGCATGAACAATGGGAATTTCCTAGAGAATATTATTATGATATTTTTCCCTAGAGAAGTGATGCAAAAGTTACACTAACTATATTTGCAGCTCAGGTGAGTACATTTTGATTTAAAATTTAAAACACTAATATTAAAAAATGTTCAAGATGCGCTGTTATTTTGAAAAATAATAAAGGAGAGATGGAATAACGCATCAGTATTGCTTGAGGAAAAATATGATGAAACTCTTTATTGCTTATTTTCTGTACTTTCTGATTTAGACTATATGAATACATTACATTTAAAACAAAAACAAACAAATACAATACCCTTCCCTTTTATATTGGTCAGCATAAAAAGCTAGAGTCATATTCTTATTTCTAGAATGAGTAGACTTCTGATTCTTTAGGATAGTTCAGCTATCAGTGATGAGCTGATATATTTAGACATCAAGTCCTAAAAGAGAATAAGTTAATGAGTTAAGTACTTGTGTGTGTGTGTGTGTGTCTGTGTGTGTGTGCGTGCGCGTGTGTGCGTGTGTGTAATACCCTTGGGAAATATTAAAACAATGTTCATTCAATTAAAAAACACTTATTGAGTTTCTGTGCTAAGTATTTGGTATATAGTAATTAACTCGATGGCTGTATTTCTTGCCTTTAGGACATTACTGATTATTCAGGAAGAAACAAAATAAATTATTAAAATGACTAAATGCTATATGCAACAAGTGCTGCATAAGGAAAGCAGAAGGTCATGCAATAGAGAATGAAGAGAGGACCAGTCTAACTGGGAAGGCCTTTGAGGGGAGGTAATACCTATGTGAAGCCCAAAGAATGACAAGGAATCATTCATGAATAACGAGTGGAGGATTCATGTTCTTGGAAGAGGTTTAAATATTATACTTGTTTAAATATTCGGAGGCAGTAAGGAGACCACTGTGGCTTATCAATATGGGACAGAAATTAAGAAAGATAAGGAGAGAAACATAATATGAGGTTGAAGAGGTTTGTAGACACCAGACCTTGCAGAGTCTTATAAGATGAGGTAGGAGTTTGGATTTTACACCAAGTTCAGTAGACATTATGAACAAAGATGCATTCTAGCTCATTATGCCTCACAGGCAATATTTCACCATTCTTGCTTCATCCTCATGTCACCTTTTCCTATTCCTTATTTCTCTCTGTAAAATAAGTTAAACCTGACTTTGGACTTCTAACCCGTGTTGCATCCCAAAGGAAATTAAGATGGACAAAATCTTTAAGCCCATGTGGCTGTCACAATATTGCCTGGATTTCAGAGGACCAGAGAACAAAGGTCGTTTAAATCCCAGACAGAAAACCGATCCCCTCCAGAGTAATGTTTCATAGGTGTAGATGGCATGGAAGTGTACTGACTTCAGTATATCTAAATGTATATTTTACATTTACAGTATAGTCATGCATTTCTCTTATAATAACCTACAGACACTGTTGAAATTCCCAGAAATTGTGTAAAATAAAATGAAACAAAATATTATTTTCCAAGAACAAAACTTTAGTTTAAAAGCAAATTATATAACAAATTATATAGAGAGCATTCCTTTATCATTATTATATAAATATTATTGCTGTGTGGGTGAACATTTGCATAGCATTAGCATATATTAAACATTCCATTGCTGGGTCTATAATTTTGTAATAACTACCAACAGTATGTAAAATACAACAATAATAATTGAAATCACCAAAAAAATTTTTCTATGCTTAAATTGCAATAACTAATTTGATAATTCCTTAATCTGATGAATGCATCTATTCTGAGTTAAATTAATATAGACCAATTAGTACTTTTCAAATGTCAATGTCACATTTCTATGAGGGTTTTTCTTTTAAAGAAAAAGGAATACAAAAATAAAAAATGACATTTTCAATGAGTGCATTAAAATTATTCTCAATTTTCACATTTCAGGGGAATAGACACATCTAATTAAAATTTCCATCAAGTCTACACCTTTTAACTATGTATAGCCTTTAGCAGTTTATTAAATTCACATGGAGGAAAGAAATCAGTTCTGTCAATATTTCCTTAGATGAAGTATTAGGGATGCCTGGAATGTTTTTGACACTGAAGATTACCAGATATTATGATTCCTGAGATCTATTTTGAGATCTGGTAATCAGTGTTTTCATAAGAACCCTTATGATTCTGATTCAAACCCAGATGAGATGGTCTGCCACCTAGGCACTGAGAAATCGGTCCTATAGTGAAGGCTCTCTAATGGGAAAACCCAAAGAAACAGGATTTATGCTTTTGCCTTTACACAGAGGTTAAAAATAAAATCCTTTGATATAAACAGTTCTTAGTCTGTTACTCTGATCCGATAATTACTGGAGGGCATTGCTCTGGGCAAAGTGCATTGTAGGTGCTTTTTCTATTACTCTTTCGAGCCTTGAATGAAGGATTTATACCGAGTAAGCTCAGCTATCTTCTCTTACAGAAATTTAGTGAGAATTATCCATGTCCTGTTGAAAGTCAGACATGAAGGAAAATGACATTACGTAACTATTGAAAATGAAAAATATTCTACATAATTACAAAATATGAAATATAAGCAGTCCATATTACAATGGCCATAGACATTAAGAATTTGCTGTACTGCTAAAACAAAGAAACGAAACTTGAATTATGTTAAAACAAATTAACTTGTAACCAACCAGAACTAGTGGATAACAGTAACTAGTATCCTTTAAGTCCTAACTCCGTGCCAGTCAGTATTGTAAGACTTTTTAGAGATTAACTCATTTAATCCTCACAACTATTACAAACAATAGCAACTATCATTCTCCCTAATTTACTAATAAGGAAATTTAAGCACAAGAAGGTTAATAACTTTCTGATACTGAAGCTTACAGAGCACCTTGTTGTCAGAGCCAGGACTGAATCTAAGTAGTTTGGCTCATGACAATTTCACTCTACTGACTCAATAAATGTAACACAAAACTTACTAACCTCTTGTGCACACATTTAAGAAAAATTCCCTAATTATTTGCAGGTCCTGCACAGCTATATTAAAAATCTTTTCCAATTTCATAGGAGCTAATATTCCCAGCTGACCAGTTTGGTTATTTATTTAAAGGAGAAACCCAGTCCTCAGACTAATAAGTCATATATAAAGTTCATTGTCAGCCTTTTTATGTATCTACAAATAGAGTAGCAAAAAAGACATAAGCATTAGAAAAAAGAACCAAATGGACATTTGTCACTACTCAATTTTTCTGCCAATAATACCTTAACTTTTTGAAGCTACCCTCCATACCATGCCTGGAAAGTTACAGTGCTCCCGTCCTCCACTTGTCACCCTCCCAACTAGTTTATACACATCTTTTCTTATTTCTTCAAATCTTTTCTTTGCACTTTAGCCAGAATGAATGACCTGATCCAAAAGCAAATCAAATAGGGTATCGTCGCCTGACTTTAAGCATCTCATGTCAATTCTCATTACTTCAGGAATGACTTTCCTTTTCCTTTTGAACAGAACACGTCTTGTAATTTTATAGTTTTTATTGCACCATATATCTTTCATTCATAGGACTGATCACAGTTGAAATTTTATTACTTTGATGTTTATTTGATTAAAATCTGTCTCTTGTCCTAATGGAAAGATCTATGAGTTCAAGGACTGAGAATTTTTAATTTTTTGCTTGCCATTATATCTCCCATCAACATTCTAATTGTTGGAAAATAATGCTCCATGAATATTTTCATGTTTTTGCATGGTCAGTGCTTTTTGAGAAAAGAATTACTGGCATCCTGAATTAAAGAATGATTAAATGATAACCATATGTTGGAAGTTAGAGACAATGAATTGCTCTGGAGAGATTTATAGGTTTATCACTATTGGAACCATTTACCTCAATTCCAGAAAGCTGTAAAAAAAAAATTAGGGATATCCCCCTCCTCTTCGAGAAGGGATTTGTCTACATTAGGGAGCAAAGCTTCTCCTCCTCTCTTAACAGAAGTAAGGAGAGGCGGATTCTCTAGCAGCTTCTATATAAGACCTAAAGGTCTGAGATTCAAAATTCGGGGGAAATCTTATCCTGAAGCACAAGCTCCACTGTGCTGACAGGGTTCATCTGGCTCTTACAGTGCCACCCCTATGTGGGGGGAAACAGGTCATGGGGAACAAAGTCTAAGATTGCTACGTAAGTAAAAAGATGGTTTTCATCCTCTGTAGAATATTCATATTTATTATCAGGATATCAGGATAGAAAAAATACATATAAAAACTTATCACTGGTGTTTTGTACATGGTAAGTAACTTTTAAAGTAATAACTAATGTACATATGAATATATGAGGTTTCATATCAATAATATATGTAATTATATAATTATATTCTCTTTCTAAATTATATATATTTATATTTGATGTGGAACCCCATAGTAAAATAATTTTATTTCTAAATGAATAAATAAACCTGTTTATTTGAATATAAATAATTATATTATTTAGATATATAACTTTTATTTTCAGAAGTCAGCACCAACATAAGCATTGATTACTTTAAATGTCACATATTTAATTTTTTCTGTTATTTAAATCTAGAAAATCTAAAACTTTTTTCATTAAATGAATATCAAATGTCATAAAATATTAAAGGAATGTGAAAAATCCATAAAATTGATAATACAATTATTATATCAAATTCTTAAGAAACTTTTATTATTTAATGTAGAAGATAAAACTACCGCTCTACCCCAAACTGGTTAATAGAGCAGATATAATTCAAATTGGGTTATTAAAGGTTTTAACACTTGTGTTTTACTTTAAAATGATCGTTTTTCTTTATTGTAAGTAATATATCTTACTCCTCGAATTACTGATTTTATTGTTACTTCCTTATTTTCCCTACTTAAATATATTTCATGGCAGTATTTTTTATACTATTTTATTTTTTTACATAGAAAACATTTGTATCCATCTCAGCCATATTGAAGTTTATGTATAACATTTTGCATCCATTTCTTCCCAACTCCCCTAAAATTGTGAATAATAATATCGAGAGAGTCTGTTCCTACCTTTAAGATTGCCTTGTCCTAGAGGCAAGAAAATATGAACACAGCTATTGATTCCTTCAAAAAATGTTCATTGACAGCTTATGAGCTTCCAAATATTCTCTTATATAACAGAAAGCTGTTGATTGTGATAGCAGTTGCAATTTTTACCCTTAGAGATCTAAATCTAGCATGTAAACTGAAGTTAATAACCACAATATAAACCCAGCTTCGTAAAATTGTTTGGAGGACTAAATGGAATAATGCATATGAGCACTTGGTTGAATGTGTGCAGATATAAAGAGCTTAATATATGTTTATTATCATCATTATTTTTCATATTAAGAGTACAGTAGAGGATAGGTGCTTAGATGGAGTTAAATTATAGCTACTCAAAGTACAGCTTATAGCACTGAACCCACACTGAGTACAGGGCCTGGGGAAAATCTTACTGCAGGCGGCAAAATGACAGGCAAATTTTTCGTAGTCAGTGCACAGCTACCACTTCATGATTCTCACATCTGCCTCCAAATATCACACGGACATCTGTCTTTGGAGGACTCTTTGTCATATATAAAGCTTTACTGCAAAGAAATATAGAAAATGTTCTTTTAGATGTTCATGTCTTATAGTACAGGAAGAGAAGTTAGAAAAAGGGTTTTGAATAAACATCTATTAACTAACTTACAGTATCCGCACTGTCTACAGTCTACTCACACTCAATAAAATAAAATAATTATTCCTTGTTTATATCACTATGTTAGGGGTCTCTGCTCCCTGTTCATACATGTACCCTCCCCCTTTCCATCCTATTATACTAACATCTTCAACCACATAGTCCTCAAAAATCAAGTGAGTATTGGGGGGATACACCTACTCTTAACTATCCTCAAGTTGTTTCACCTCACCGTTGGCAAGAATTTGTCACTTAGCTTAAGTCAAATGAAATGGGGCTAGAAAATCATATTTAACTATTTTTTCAGAAAGCCAAAAACTGCTTTGCATCTGAACAATCACCATTACAAAGAGAAAACTGGCATTGTTGAACCCATAAAAAAATCTCAGTTCTTGCCTTCATATTCACTTTAATCAAGAGTCCACTAAGCAAGCATCGAATGACTGTGGATAGAAGCTAGCTAGAGAACAGATAAGTCATTTTAATCTTGTTATTAAGAGCATTTTGTGTAGAGGGAACCTATAGATGAACATTCTAGGTTCATTCCAACAGATCAAACCACATAGTTATTCATTGGACATTCTGATCACCAGTCTTATGTTCTTTCTTATGAGTATCCAAACATCCATATAAACCGTTACATGCATACATGAACACACACACACACACACACACACACACACACACACACACACCCCTCTGGTCATTTCCCTTCCCATGAAAATTGATCAATTAAAGGGAAAGCTTAAAATTCTGCAAACTTTGAAGATTTCCCTTCTCTACACTCAGAGTAAATGGGACTCCAAAGCTATCACAGTTCCCTATCGGTTGGTGATAACATATTCTGAAAAGCCTTTTGTAAACCAGAAAAAAGTTGTTTTTCTCCTTCTCAGTTGATTGGATATAAAGAACTCATATGGAGGTTGTAACTATGTGTCAAAGCAGAGTAGACACATTGGAAATGTGAGCTAACTACTTGTGAATGAAGTACTGTTGATGTCTGAATACATGGCTAGATAGATCAGATATCGCCCAATTTAATGGCAAGCTCAGGTTATGGGGACGCTTAGGCTTCCAGGGTGAAAGCATTTAGCCTGTACCGTGGTTCAACAGCGAGCAAAATTTCGTCCTATTTCACAGCAGCAGAATAGTTTCGTGATGAAGAGGACATAGCTTTGTTCTAAAATCTAACGGTCATTTGATGTTATTTTACAATTGAAGCTTTCCATGGTCACCAACCAGCATTGCAATCTACCAAAAAGTGCTTTAGGACACTTATGAGTCAGGAAATCACCCGACTCATACAAGCATTTTATCCTGAACCAGCTGATGGACTTTTTTCCTTTTTCTGGAATGCATTCAAAATTGAAAGTTTTAGATAATCTTTGAATGGTCAAAGCTTTTAATGAGTATGCTTCCTTTTTGATGCTAGAAAGTACAAGACATAGAAACTTGTTTTTAATTTAAAAAAGATATTTTAGCATGCTCTATGCATTTTGATCATCAGTCATTTGCTGGAGTGAAGGCCACTGAATTTCCATAGAGTTTATTTCCCATTTTCTGACATGCATGGATCTTCCATGGCATTAAATTAATACCTTGTAGTTCCTGGTCACTAGGTTCTACTAGCGTGATGTTATCAATCCAGTGGATCAGAGTAGTATTCTCTGGAAAGATGAGATGATCAATGTTCCTGAAGATTAAATTAAATTATATTAAAATTAGGGAAGAGATATAGTTTTGAAACAATATGGTAAATGTGTATTGTTAACCATGTCAGATGAAAGCAAACTACTTTTCAGTTTTCTTCTGGAAAAAAAAAAAAAGTTTTGCTAGAATAATTGCTACATACCAGGCAGATGGTTTTAATTGTTTCACTAAAGTATGTAATAAAACGATTACTTACATTTTTAATTTGTTATGTTACGTAATTAAATATTATTAATCAGTACCCATCTATTGTATCAATAAGCTAATCAAACAAGTTTAAGTTAGACATAATAGGATTAATTCTCCTTGTATTCTTAAAGTCTTTAAGTATGTCACAGATATGTAATTTTTCAAGGGATACAGTACTGCTTTTAATGTACAATTTGGTAAGACAAGAGAGCAACGGTGGGCTTCCCACTTTGCGCTTTCTGCAACAGCAGCAATGGGTTTACGGATCAGGAGCCAGTGTGAGGTCCAGCCAACATCTGAGTATGTCCACTGCAGCCAGATATATGAGAACTGGGAAGTAAATACAAAATAAATTCTGAGATCCACTGGGCCCACTGCAAGATAGATTTGTTCCTAAACTACATTTATTACCTAGTCCCATTAGATTAATCTGACCAGGAAACTGGTGTTCACTGTGATTGATGTGTTAATTCAGAGGATGATTCAATCGAATCCAAAATACCAAGGTATTTTCTTTTCTACTGTGCACAGCTACCCTGGTAAATGGTTGCAACCCCCTTTAGGGAAAGCTCAGAGGAAGATTTATCTAATATAGTAGTGTATAATTTCAAGACTTTTCTCGGGAGTACCAGGTCTGCCTTTTCTCGAGGGCCTCTGAATCTATGAACTTACCTAGTCCTGATACTTAGATAATTATACATGACTCTATTTTTATGGTGGTTCAAAGTTAGGACTAGAAAGTGTTTATTTTTGTCTTATAAAAATGAAACATAGTTGACTGCCCTTTGATTTTGGTCATAGGAATATAATCATCAATTGCTATTGTCGAATATCCACTTGGGTCAAATAATTCTTATTTTTTGTCTAGTATTCTTGCTCATTATGGTAATTATATCAATCTTATTTTTTGTAGCTAAGTGCAATGTGTCTATTTTGGTTACCAGCATGCCTAAATTAAATGCTACTATTTTGATATCAGTCACTTGGGATACAATCTCTCATGGTAGCATCATCCACCATTATCCCCATCCACAAAAAAGAGTCACTATGTCACTTCTCAAAGAAGCTGGAAAACCTTTCACCAATGTAGGTCTCAAAAATTTTGTCAAGGACCTATTCTCAGTTAATATATGGTAAGTATATTTCATGTTAACCTGCTTAAGTCTTTAATTTCTTTTTAATAAATGTCTATCAACTTTATTTACTTAGACGCCATTGATTCAAGGTTTCATTTAACTAGCTAAACAAACATTCCCAGCTGTGTGAGTTAAAACAATGAATACAGAATAATCTATAGGTGTGATTATATCAATAAGTTCACTTCAATCTAAATTGTATTCCACCTGGTAGATAACACCTTGAGAATTCATTACATAAATCCCAAAGATTTGCCAAAAATACTATAAAATACTATAATTCCTTTGGTATATAATTTTTTTCTTCTAAATTTGACTTTGAAACTTATACGTTGTGATATGGAGAGATATGTTCCTAGTTCTAGGTCCGGAGGCAATTAGACATAAAAAAGAAGCTGCAAGAATTGACACCTCTTGCAGCATAACTGTCTCAGATTCTATCGTTCTAAGATGTTTAAGGCAAGGTAAGCTCCATAATACAGAAAAGGGGCTGCTGCACCAGAAAGGAGATTCTGTGAGGTTAGCTATACTCAGAGCTACCTGAATCCTATGAAATACGTCTACTCAAATTTTGGGGTTCTCACTATTTCTTACAAGTTTCCTGGTGCTTCTCTAAATTCAATCTATGTTATACTTGAGTAAAAAGGGCAGAATCTACATCTGATTTTTTTGCTGTCTATATTCTGTAGTTATGAGAGAAAGAGAGAAAGAAAACTCTGCTTTCTATTATCTAGTATTTAGCTGAGATTTTCAAACTCTCAGTTTTACATTTTATATCTTTAAGGTTTCCAGCGCAATTAGGAACAATCTAACTCTGAGTCTTTACATTCTTCCTGCCCTTCCCAGAGGTCTATCAAAATAAGTACATTATTTATCAAAACTCTACTTTTAATAATTGTTTCATTTCAGTTAAGAGTTTAACTGTTTTATCACAGTATGCCATAGATTATCGGTGTACCATCATCAAAAACTAAATAGATCATCGCTAAATTAAAAAAACTCAGTCAAGTAAGATAGTTCCTAGATTCTCAATTTCTTAAGTATGTGTTAACCTGGTATCTCCACTGATAATCATTCTACCAGGTTTTTTTTTTTTTTTGGAGTTTCAGGCAACATAATCCCTCACTCCAACCCCAAGCAGTTTATGCAGAAAAAAGGTTAAAAATAAAGAAATTGATTAGATTACAAAATTTCTAAGAAGATCAGAGAATCTTTTCTGCCATCACAAGAAAAGATTCAATGCAGCAATTGTCAGTGTGCTACCATGACGCATGATATTTCTAAAGGCATCGCTGTTATTGTTGTCCATTCTTCAACACCTATAATGTTTCACCAGGTCCAGAACAAGTTTACACCATCGTGCTTAACAGATAATGCCATAAAACAAGGCAAAAATCAAAATTTCCCTGAATGCTAAGTAGAAGAAACCATAAGATACAAGTATCAAGAACTTCAGTTCCAAGGGCCAAAGCCAGAGAAGCAAAGTCAAAGTTGGCTCAGTTGTCGACTACAGATGAGCCTAAGGGACATGCTAAACTGAACAAGAGTACTAAAATAAAAATAGTGCTAAAATTACAAACAATGCTAAAATGAAACATGAATACAAGTCAAGTGTCCCTAAGTGATGTTAATATAAATTATCATTTTATCTTGATTATATTTGAAACTTTGACTTTTGGTACATTTGGGTACATTTGGTTGAGTAAAAATGAAGAATTTATGCATCACCATGTAAAGACACAGTCAGAAGAGACAAGGAAACCACAACAAAATTAGTGTTATGAACACTTAACTCAGCAATGGTTGGAAGAGAAAAAAGAAGAGTCAAAATGGATAATACGATCAGGTCGTATATTATCTAGTATGATAAAACACCTTTAAATATTTACATTATGCCTATCTTAGTCTTCTTGTTATTAGAGATTGCTCAGAGATAACTATAATTTATTTCAGTTTCAAGATTTTTGTTATTACTATGAAAATTGTCTAGTTATCATTAAGATTAGTATCGGTGGCCTAAAATTTTAATATATATTGTTGAACTAGCACAAGTAAGGAGCTTATATATTTCTATGCTAGTTTAATAATGCTTTTTTAAGATTTAGCTCCCAGCAGGGAAAACATTTTAATTTGGCAGCAAAAACTGATATTGAACCTCTAGCTCATAGTTGCACATTTTTCCCTTGAAAGTTGATAGATATGAGATGAATGGATAAAATGTGAAACCTTCAAGTCACTGTTTTATATATAAGCTGTGTTCAATTGTATTAAATAATTGATGAAAACTAAAACCTCTATTACCAACATATAATTTGTATTTCTGACTGTACTCTTATCATATTCTGCATCTTTTTCTCATAAAATCTTTTGGAATAAGCCCTAAAGTTAACTACTTCATTTAGTTATACAATCCTCTATCAAAATTTATATTTATTGTCTTAACAAGGTAACACATTAAGAATACATATTTTAGCATTTTAAATGTAAAAATTACTTTCATGTAGTTTTGATAGGTGAAGGTGTGATCCATCGCAAATTAAAATATCCTAGCCATTTCTATAGAAAGTACTTGGGTACATTTCTTCCTTAGAGAATAACAAATAAAACAAGAATCTTTTAAGAAAAAAATATTTTTAAAAGATATTCTAGTCAAATAATATAGTTAGAGTACACACATAGGTTAACAATAGACTTCTCTCATTAGCTGAAATAGTACTAAAATAATTTTATTGGTATCATGTATATTACACTACAATCTTTGAAAAGACAGTTTAGCTTTTTATCAATAACAATTTGTCCACTAATAGAATCAGAATGTACCCAGGTGTATTTTAAATATCGTTCCCCCCAGATTTAGTCAGAGTATAACATTTAGGTACAGAGTAAAAATTGTCAGCTGATTATTAATTATCAAGCTATCTTGAGAAAATGTTAGATCTAGTGCTATCTATGTCAAATGGCTTCTAAAATGTATTGATTAGTTATCTTATTTGCATTGCAGAAATTGATTTTATAATGAAAATATATTTGGATATAAAATTGAACATAATTTTTTATCACAGAACAATATTTCTCAAGATTTATATGTGTAATCATTTAGCATCTCTACTTTGAAATCAAACTGTAAATTTGAAAAAATAAAAAAGGCTGAAACTCAGTTATTGAGAGTCCTCATTTAACTCATTTCTTTCACAATTTTGCTATCATAGTAAATGGGCACTCCATGTTTCACGTGGCTCAACAAAATCTCAGAGTTCTCCTCATACTTCCTTCCTTTTCATTACCCACAGCAGATCCATGAGCAAGTATTATCAGATTTACTTTTAAAACTATCTGTAATCTGTCCACTTTTCCTGCCTCAGATTCTATCTGTCTCCTAATTTATTGCTAAAGCCTCTTAAATGTTCTCTTGACATCTGTGTTTGGTCCCTTTGGTTTATTTTCAACAGAGTAGCTTCAAGTTTTCCTTCTGACGGTAACAGTGTACCTTGTATCATAAAAACCTCTTGATGAAAACTATTAAATTTAGAAAAAGGATTTTTTTAAACAGTTTTTTTATTGCATTGGGAGTCAAAGGCAATGACAGCATGATCCTGTAGAGAAAGAAAGTATATTGAAAATGAAATTAGGAAAACAATTTCATTTACAATAGCACCAAAAGAAATAAAATCTCTGGGAATAACTCAACTAGGAAGGTTGCCATAGACTGAATTTTGGTGTTCGCTGCCAAAAAAAAATTCATATTCTGAAAAATACCTCCCAATGTGATGCTATTAGGAGGTGGGACATTTGGAGGGTAATTAAGTCATGAGGATGCAGCCTTCATGAAGGGGATCAGTGCCCTTATAACAGAAGTCTCCCTACTAAAGTTATAATGGTCTTTCTCATGTTTCCATTTGACTAGGCTGTAATCCCCAGTTAATCGATAAAGCACTGATCTTAGTGTTGCTGTGAAGATGTTTTATAAATCAGATTAAAGTACTTAATAAATTGAGATTAAATAAGGGAGATTATCTTAGATAACCTGGGTAGGCCTGCTTCAATCAGTTGAAAGTCCTTAAAAATAGGGTTGAGACTTTGCTAAGAGAAGAATAAACTCAGTCTGTGGACAGCAGCTTTAGCCCATGCCCATGAGTTTCAGCCAACCCTTCCTGATCTGATGGCTTACCCTATGGATTCCTAACAAAGTCTCATAATCACATAAGCCAGTTCCTTATAATAAATCTCTTGATCTATATATCTCCTTACTGGTTCTGCTTCTTCAACTAAACTCTGGTTAATATAACTATCAAACATGAGATGTCCAACTTCCAGCCAAAACTTATGAAATACACAGGAATCAAGGGGAGAAAAAAAACCCAACATACCGTCAAGAGAGAAATTAACAGACTAGGCTCTGAAATAACCCAAATGCTGGAATTAATAGACAGGAAAATTAAAATAATTATGCTTAATATGTTAATGTCTCTAGTGGTCAGGATAGACAGCATATGTGAACACATGGGGAATTTTGATAAAGGTATGTAATATATAATAAGGAATAAAAGTGAAATACTAAAAATGAAATGCATGTCAAATGAGATGAAGAATATCTTTGACAGCTTATCAATATCTCAGAAGAAAGAATCAGTAAATCTAAGGATAGGTCAGTAGAAATTACCAAAATTAAAATATAAAGAGAAAAAAGGTAGAAAAACAAAAACCAAACGGTAATAATTATCCCGGTGTTGTGAGACAACATCAGTTGACATTATTCATATTGAGTCATGATAGATAAGGGAGAGACAAAAACGCAAAACAAATATTTTTAGTGTAATGGATGATTCCCCCCCTCAAATTAATGTCTGACACACATCATATTTAAATTGTTGTAAACCAATGATAATAAGCATACTTTTAAGACACTCAAGGGCAACACACACACGCACACACACACATTAAGTTCAGACAAAAACAAGATGAAGATTATAGCACGTTCTTTTTAAAAACTATTCAAGTTAGAAGACAATGGAGTGATACCCTTAATGTACCCAAAATAAAAAAAACCAAATGTTAAACCATATGTAGAAATTAGTACTGCTTATCACACCTAGTGGTCTAACAGATCTTAAGGATATATTATGAAAGCGAATGAGCAAGCTCAGTAGTACTACATAGGGGCTGCAACAGGAAAATATGCCTGGGAAATGTGAGTAATTTTCTTATAAAACAAAACTAAAAATACTTTAGTTTTAGACCTAAGAAGTATGTACTATGTGAAATGTTCCAATAAACTTCTGGCCATGTGTTAATTTTGTCTTTCTGTCTGAGCTCATCATTAATTTTGTTTGTAATAAATTAAAACTGTTTTCTTTCCTGAATGAAAGTGAAAAGGATATGAAAAGAGCTTCTTCCTAAGAAAATAGGATAGAATATATAACTGAGTAAATAAGACAGAAAAATGATAATGCAAGAAAGAAGGCAATCAAAAGCAAAAGAAAGAATATTACAGAAGGAGGTAGAAATTTGAAATCATTTTAAAAAGTTGTTTTTATTTCCAAAAAGAGTGGATTCTGATGTTCTAAAAATTACTGAAGATTCTGTATACCTGACAAGGTTAATACAACAGTGCGAAGAGCATAACGAACATGTATTCAATATATAATTGTATGCTCCATGTCCTCATTCAACTCACTCATTGATTTCACTAGATTAAGCAGATTTAAACAGGAAAGAAAAATTCCTCAAGTCAACCCTTGGTAGGAAACCAAAAGAAGGCCCAGATCAGTCTTGCATTCTTAAATTTGAAATTCATAAATTTGCATAATAATAAGAAAAACAGGAATGATTTGGTAGCTATTTTAGTAAACAGGATTTAATTTCTGAATCTTGCATGACTCACTATCACAAAATAATGGGCTCCAAGCTAGGGAAATATAATATTTTACAATCTTTAGTATGTAGTTTGTTAATGTTTTATAATTGTCTTGCTGATTTTGTGAAAAGATTTTTAAAGTGACAAAGAGCAAATGTCACCATAGGAATATGAACCTAAATAGAACCAAAGTAGGTACAGTGTGACAAAGTGCCAATGAGATACTGAAAATGGAGAGGATGTGAAGCAATAGGAAGAAGGCATGAATGAAGAACTTCTAAAGACTGGGGAACTTGGCATTAGAGGCTTTGTCCTAACTCAATGGTTTGTCCCAACTCAATTTACCCTCACGACTGTTCTTATAGCTGTGTTGTTTGGCCTCTATCTTTTTATCTCAGTGAAAGATCTTTTCCTTCTCTAAAAGAAATTCTACTCCCATAATATGTCTATTTCATCTTACCATTTCAAATATTTCATGTGTAAGCTATTTTCCTATAATCCAAAATCATTTCTCTCAGCATGTTCAAGCTTTGCCAGCACAAAAAAAATTCAAAACAATCAAGTTAACCTCATTCTAATTAGTATTTCATTTGTCTACTTCCATTTATGGCCAAGATTTTTAAAATAGATTTCTTCATTTATTGTCTTCAAATTTTCTGTCCCTATTCTCTTTTAAAAAGCTTTAAAATTTGGCTTCTTTGCCCACTATTCTACTAAAAGTGATATGGTAAGCTACCGGTCATAATCATTTTATGCTTTATTAAAATGGAATAGTTTCAATTCTTATTTTATTTGACCTTTCTTCAGGCTTTGCCCAATAATAATTCCCTTTAAAGAGCCTTTCCCCCACGGTTCTCATTATACAATAATTTTCAAGTTCTATTTTTTTTGTTGGTTTTTCTCAGACCCTGACATGGTCTTCTCTTTCTCTGAAGATTCTGTAAAGGTTGATGTTCCTTGGGGTTAAGTCCTTGAAAATCATCTCAATTTCCACTTTCTTCTTTGGGATTTTCATTAATTGCCATGACTCCCTTTAAATGCTAATGACACCATTTTGATATCTATTTTGAGAATTTCAGATCTACTTCTTTGATTTTGTCTAGCATAGTTATAATATGAAATGAATAAATTAGAGAATAAGTTAGTAACTGAGGTTATTTTCCTGCCTTGACTATTAATATTTTGCATATTCTTGGGCTTGATGTATTAAAATTATGAGACATTTTTCTATTTAATTTTATATATGGAATAAATGATATTTAAACAAATTTCTTATCACTGATTCTCTTTTATATACAGAGAGGTACATCCTTAAAATTATCAGTCCTTGCTCAGTGCAATGGAAGCTGGATGGATTGTATTGCCAAAGAGAAAAAATTTTCCTTTACTCCTCTAGATTCTTTTGGCTAGTCTAAGAATTAAATTAACATGAGACAGATTATTGAAGAAAAAAACCAAATTCAGTTGCATACATACGTATGGGAGTTTCATAAGAATATGAGGTCCAATGACAATTCAAGCTAAGGAGAAGGGAGTGGTAGTTTGGGGTTTCAAAAGGGAGAAAGGCAATTCACATGGATATGGAAAAGCAAGTGTTTGGTAAACAAATGTTTACCATACAGAGACACCATGTAGAGACAATGGGACACAGAGAAGACTTAGATCAAATGAACCTTGCTAAGTTCCTTTCTGTCTACCACACCTAGTTTATATATTTTTTGTAGTTAGCTCTTGTGATAGCTCTCTTTTCTGGCATAGGCTTCCTATCTAAATTCTCTAAAGCAGTTAGTGGGAAAGTCAAAGTTCCTTCCCGAGTCTTTAGTTTCTTAGAAATAAAATAATCCTTATGCCTGAGAGGCACATTTTGGCGTGGCAAATTTTGCTTCCCTATGACTGTCAAGTATCAACCCAAATGTGTAAGTTTGTTTTCTACTCATAGCCCATGTGAAATATTGCATTTCATTTTATGTTGTTATTTTACATAAAAACCTCTGTAGTGAGGTCTAGGAGTTTGAACACTGGAATCACTAACCTCCTCAATTTTATCCCAACTACGATTGTGTTTGGGGATTGGAGAAACATAACTTGTTTTATTTTTTCAAAATAGCACATTATATAGAACCAGGTGCAGGACTGATATAATGTCAAAGCTACAGGAAATTGAAACTTAGAAATCTCTAAATTTACACTGTATAACAGGTTAATTTTCTACAATTAACATTGAATTAGAGTATAATTTCATATTGTTTTTTTTTTTTAAAGAAGAAAACCTTCATTTTCTTCCTCTAGTCTATTTTCTTTTTCTAGCTTGTTTTGTTCAAAGACCTCAAGCTGAAAAACATCGAAAATGGCATAGGAGCTGAGCTACAGCACTACTTTCTTGTTGTGTTTCTTATGTAAAGAGAGAGGTGAACTTTTGGAATTTATGTTCAGTTTAGCTTTCCATAGCAATATTTTTTTTATTCTAATTTGTTTGACATCCCCAAATAAATGCTGGGAAAATTGACTTTTCAAAGGAAATCTGAAATATCTTGTGAACTTTGGCCATAGAGTTTAAAACAAGAGTATGACAAATTCTGATTTGTTTGTTTTGATGTATCAAAGAGCTTTGACCTGGGATAAGACATGATTGAATTTTTAAACTCTTTTTAAATTATTCAGGTCCTGAAACATGAAAATTGCTTTTTAATAATTTTGTCTAGAGATTGCATTGACTTGAATGGATATTACATCTCATTCTCTACTAAAAAGGGTAAAAATTTAGTTTCAGTAACTTTTGCCTTTAATTATAAGATTGCATAAGTTATTTGAAAAAATAAAATATAAATGTTAAATTATAAAATTTAAAAGCTTTGGAATTTTTTTGTAGAGGAACCAACACTAAAAAATCTTGCATTGCTTTCATGGTTCGATTTTATCAGCCTGATGTGCAAAATAAAGAGTAAATCTCCGGATTACAGCTTTTCTGTTTATAGACGTGTTGACAGATGATGCTCATCAAAGCCAGAAGATCCAGAAAGGTGGCAGGGCAATAACCGCTGGTTTGGGCATGGCTGTCCTCAGTGCCACAGTGGCTTTCACAAAAATGCGAATTGCCCTTAAGTTGCTCTTGAAAGTTGTGCGCTGAGGTGTGGAAAGCACACGCTACTGGACCTCAAACCCAAACCTGCCAAAGAGGTAGGAATTGGTGCTCTGTAAAATTGTTAAAAATGTATTCTTTTCTAATTAAATAGATGGAATGAGTTTATATGCTGAATGTGTTTACCATGTAAAATGCTTTACTTAACAGTGGTTGCAGTTCTAAATAAGGAAATAGAAAAAATATATTTTTTTAGTATATGAGGCTCAAGTGATGTGATTTCTTAGAACATAACTCTTAACTTGAAAATCAGTATTAGTACAAAACTATTTAAGGTGGATAAAAGGAAAAAATACTTCATTTTAAAATACTTGCTTCAGCACTGTACTTTCAATTTTTCTGAGACGACTGTACATTTTGCTGAGCTAACATGGATAACAAAGAAAATCGTCAATGCTCAAATATATTGTCAGTGTTTCCATGGAGACCAAAAAAATCATAACCCTTGAATTCAAACATTTTGAGAAAGGCTAAATACCGCACGACACATAAGGTGAAGAGTGAATGGGAAGAAATTGAATAAGTTATGGAAACATAGTTTTACATATGCCATGCTTAATATGCATAAACCGAATTTTTTTAGTCTCATTCAATTCCAACAAATAACTAAAGTTATGGTATGTGATGTAGTGAGCAGTGAATACCCTAACTTGTTTTAGGACTGACTCTCCCTTAACAGCTGCTTGACTTAAGGCAAGTAGCATAATTGAGTTATTAATTCCATTCAAGAATCTTGAAAAAGAGATAATCAGAATAGAGATGAACAGCTGAAGGGTCAAAGTTCTAAATTCAGAAGATATTTTAAACAGCTTTGCTTACATTCTCCCCATCCCCTTTTCAACTTGCTAATATTATGCATTTCC
Source organism: Pteropus medius (assembly GCF_902729225.1). NCBI lineage: Eukaryota > Metazoa > Chordata > Mammalia > Chiroptera > Pteropodidae > Pteropus > Pteropus medius. The sequence continues at coordinate 13,586,919 of NW_024354502.1, read as the reverse complement.
TTAGCTTCAGTCATTGACAATCTGCATCTCTTTGTCTTAGAATCTAGTTCTACTTTTGACAGCAGAGTGTATTTAGTGTATTGGGATTCTCCACTTTTCCTCTTATGTGGTTGGTGAGAATTATATAAACAAGAAACTTAAAAGAATATTATCTCAAAAACTGATACCAAAACTATCTGTGAGGAAACTATTAATGAATAAACTATCATTGTTTGGAAAAGTTTAACCATCAATTCCTTGACTAGAAAGTCAGAACCAAGAGTATGGATATCTGAAGGGGAGATGGAGAGAAGAAGAGACGGGGAGAGAGAGAGAGAATGAGAAAAAGAGGGA
>NW_024354502.1:13335431-13582418 GCF_902729225.1 Pteropus medius | reverse complement strand
GCCTGTGTTCCTCAAAAACTGTGCTTGGATCAATTAACCATTGTTATATTAAGTTCTAGAGTAACTTGAAATATTTAAAGAAAATATATAATTTTAGAGCTCAAATTCATCAAGTGATGGTTTCTTGAGTTAATTATTCAGAAAGTTTCTAGAATTTGAGTTCTATAATAAAAAAAAGACAGATTAAAAGTCAATAAATATGATATAATGAACACTTAAAAATTAATTGCTTACTTTTCCATATTGTCTTCTGGACTTTGTTCACATTCATATACAAGTATTACATAGTTTTATCCTAATAGTTTTGTCTTTTACTTCTGTCAATATTTATATTTAAATAACACAGTATCCAACTGAGAAAATGTACCATAATTAGCTGTTAAAATTTTATAAATTAAAATCTCTCTTCATTATGTCATAAAGATATATTCCTAAGTAAGAAATCTGAAGATTTCTTTTTACTGATTCCATTGTGTGCTTTGTACAGCTGAAAGCATAATACTTCCATTATTTTTTAGTTTAAAAGAGAAAGATTAAAGGTCACCAATAAAAACAGTATAGTCCAGAAAATAAATTATTTAATTACATATAAGCAAAATTAGGCAGCAGTTAAATAAAATGGAATTGTGTTTTACTATAGAATTAATTTTCTGACGGGCAAAATGGGAACAAAGTATTTATTAGAGTTTGTGTATATGTTTCTATTTGTGTGTGTGCATGTTTGTGTGTGTGTACTAAACATGCTATGGGTGGATAGTAATAAGTTGAGGTTTTTTTCTTTTTTTCTTCAGATTTTCCCAAACAGAACAAGATTGGATTTTCATCTAGATTTTCATTTTCATTGCAATATATAAAATAAATTGTAGGACGGTTTCCTTTAAACTTTAATAAAGAATCTGGTCCTAGTCTTCAAATTCACTAGTGATTAAAACCATAAAATCTCGCCAAATGGTTCTCTACAGAGACTCTTGAGATTTAAGTTGTGACAGAATCTAATTCACTGACAATATTTAAGGCCGGAGTAAAGATTCTCATAAATTTTAAAAACATGGCTCCAAACTTGACCCTGTCCAATTACTTTTCTGCATTGGAAGTGATTGCAATTCTGGGTCATGTCTAGGCTGCTCAATGTAGGTAAGATTTAAAAGCCATTTTCAGTGTCGAAAAAAAAAAAAAAAAAAAAAAAGCTTGCCTTACCAAGATAAATAACGTGTGTGATCATTTCTTTCCAATTGGTTTGCTGGCACTTTTTGATTAGTATTGAAATAGGAGTAATGGCATTTTCTGTGGTTTCTCCTATATTTTAGGACAAAAAATGAATGTGGATTCCATTATAATTTGAAGGGGAAGTATTTCAGAATGAATCTCTGATATTTATGGACAGATATGAGTTATATCAGAAATAGTCTCAGGTGTGGATGTTTTCCAAGTTGTTCAGGTTGTAATATAAAGAGGAAGTTTAAAATATCTAGATTATTACTTTAATTCTTATTTAATTCTTATAGGGCATATGGAGATTGTGGCAAAAGTCATCAGCATAAAGAGCCATGCAAAATAAGAGTATAGAGAGATACGTATATCCATCAGAACAACAACAACAAAAGCTAAATTGTACCAAGAATTTCTAGAAATATTTTTAAATTGTGTTAGACCATCACACATCATGACTGTCATGACAGCATTTGCTAAAGGACTTTGAAAATTTCTTCTGAAACTGATATTTACCAAACATCATGCTATAATTATGCTTAAAAAACATTGTGGTGTTCCATATTCATAACTCTTGAATAACTGTCACACGAAATGTGCAGTTTTAAACACAAAATAAGATCAATTGCTATCATTGAAAGCTCTACTCACAAACCCATATCAATGTTTCTTTTTTCTACTTAAATTAAGATTGTACGATTGCTGGAAGATGGCAATTAGAACAAACCGTATGATTTCTGGCTCTAACAAATATGTGATATCTGCTTCAGATATATGGGTTCATAATTCTTTCAGTACTAAAATGTAGGAAGATACATAAAATCTATATGTGTTATTGTAGACCGGGTGAGGCCTCCTTGAGAATAGTTTAATATGAAAAATCCATTTGAACTGAAATTTTTTTCATAGTGGTGAATAAACTACTTTCTCTTGATGTTGAAAATCATGCTTACTGTAGCCCAATGTTTTCTCATAGATGACAAAGTTAGGACATATGGAGATTGTGGAAAAATGAAACAATCAAGTCATTCTTCACTGTTAATATACCAATCTCATTACTGTGGAATTGATTCTCAAATTTCCATCAGAAGTCTACTTCATTCATGTTTCTGGAGATGCTAGTTAAAAATGCAAATTCCTGCTATTTACATCGAGAAAAGAGTTTCCTAAGGGAGAGACAAGGTTAAGTCTTTTAAACGGTTTTTGTACACAAAATTTGAAATCAAATGGATGCTTACAAATCTCCTTCTAGTTTTAAAGAGAAAATGAGTAGGGATCATTGACTCTATGACAGATTCCATAACTCCATAACTTTTAAGGTGTGTGGTTCTGTCACAAGGATGAAAATATATTAAATGTGCATCATAAACAAAATTATATATTTGGATTTCCTCCATTACTACACATTGTCCCCCTGAGTCCTTTTTTTGATCAGATTTAGAGTTGTTAAGATCTCATAAAGAACGGCTAAAAGATATGGTAAAAAAAACAAAACAAAACAAAACAAAAAAAAACTAGTTTTTCTATTTATTGACAATTTTTTATTCACTAATATATTTTCATATCACACATACAAAAGAATATATGGAACCTATAAGCAAGCTATGGAAGATCTTTATAAAATGAATACTGTGAATTTACCACTCAACAACTGACAAAGAATATTACCAATAGTGTTTAACCTCTCTGGTTGCATCTCTTACCTTTCCCACTGAAATTAAGCACTACCATCCTCTTGCTTTGTCCATGTATGTACGTGTGTATACATATATTACATATATACCAGTCTATATTTTTTCTATCTTCTATCTATCTATCATCCGTCTATTACCTATCTATCCATCTATCTATCTATCTATCTATCTATCTATCTATCTATCATCTATCTATCTATCTATCATCATCTATCTATCATCTATCTAATCATCTATCTTTCTATCAATATATCACCTATCCATCATCTACTTATCTTATAACTTCATATTTTGGGGATATGAATTAAATAATCTAAGTATGTGTCCCTAAGAACATAAATATCTACATAAATATCTATCATTTATTTTTATGTTGATGAGTATTTTGAATATTTCAACTTTAGCTATTACAAACAACATGGCTGTTAATATCCTGGTATATATGTGATGCATACTCACAAGAAATTATCTAAGGTATATATCTATGAGTAAAATTTATGTGTCATGAGTTATTCACATATTCTTCTTTAGTAGTTAATTCAAATTTGCTTTCCAATGCACCATAAAAGTAAACAATTGTTCCAACACTATTTTTGAATGTTTATTGGATGTTTATTATTCCCACTGCTACAAAATTTCAGATGTGTCTTATAGCATGCTTCTCTATTTGCATATGATTTTTCTATTCTGTTCCACTGATCAATTTGCCTACCTTTGTGTCAACACTATACAGTATAATTAATATAGCTTTAAATAAGAATTAATGTTCTGACAACTCCCTACCCTTTTCTTCTTCTAGAATGTCTTGGTTATTATAATCATCTGCTCTGCCTTATAAATTATAGAATATTACCTAAAATTATTTTGTTAAATTTTTTATGGTTTTTCAATTATGTCTATCAATCAATTTGTGTTGATCTGACACTTCATTGTTAGTGAAGTTTCTGTTCAGTGGCATGCATGTCTCTTTATTCATTTAGGTTTTCTTTAATATATTACATTCCATTTTACAGTTATCTAGAAGAAACTTGGCACATATTTTGATTTTTTTGGTTAATTTATTATTGCAATTTATATTGTTTATTTCAAAAATTTGTACATAACCTCTGAGAATAACATATTTTCACTTCCTTTTTGTATTTCTGGCTAAGACCTCCAATATAATGCTGAATAAAAATGTTAATAATGGCCATTCTTATCTTGTTTTGAATTTATAAGAGGGAGGAAATTTTATTTCCATAAAGAATTATGTAGGTTTTTTTAGTATATATCCTAGCATGTTCAATTTTAAAAGTTAAGAATGATTATTAAATATTGTCAAATGTGCTTTCTGCTTCAATTGAGATGATTATATAATTTAAGAATTTTAATCACTAAATGTATTTTATTAATTAATTGAATATCTGATGTAAAACCAATGATGTATTCCTGAGATAAATCTCACTTGATCATGATTTTATTTATTTGTTTAGTATTTAATAATAAATGGTTCATGTTTAACATGCTTATCAATCTATATCTATCCCTTCTGGCAAACAGTACAAAAACTTTAGAACATATGAGCTCTTATCAACCCTCTTCCAACTAACATGAGCTCTTATCAACCCTCTCCCACTATTTTTATCCAGCAGTTTAGTCTGTCTTTTGTTTCTTTAAACCTCACACTTTAGAAATTATTTTTATTATTTTATCTATGCAACTTTTGCTTAGATTTAACTGCATGTTTGTGTTACTTTTATTTGGCTCACATTTCACCTTTTATTTCATCTCACAATTTCATTCTAGGATGATTTTATTTCCTCCAGAACTAAATTCTTTAGAAACTCCTTTATTGAGGCCCTTGGTTATATATTTTGTTCATTTTGTTTACTTGAAAATGTATTTCTTTCACTCTCCGTTTTGAAAAAGATTTTTTTTTCTAGTTTCAAAAATCCTAGGTTGATAATTATTTCCCCTCTATTTTGTAAAAATACAATTCCATATATTTTTTAAAATGTCCTCTGTTGTCATTTGTTCACAGTAACATGAGCCTTGACACCTACTACAGATTATTTTTTGTGTCCCTATGTGCCAGCCAGGCAGCTTACTCACTCACTGTCCATTTTAGTTCAGGGTCCTTTTTGGTTGCCAATGGCCAGGGTATTTCTCTAATTTTCATATGAGTTTGGCAATGCTACAAAAGGCATGTCTAATTTATCTCATATGTATTCTAGTAAAAAGGCTCATAAGAGTATCTAATTTTCCATACTGATAAATGTAGAAATTTTATTAATTTAAATTTGATATTAAAGGGTATAATATTATAACCCACGAATAAATCAATTTAAAGTGAAAAAAAATTAGCTACTGACATGAATGCTTGACTCATATTTGCAATAATTATATCAGAATGTTTCAGTGGTAAACTATCTCAACACATACAATGTAACCTATAGGAAGTTCTAGAATTATTCATTCCTGTCTGCAATTTAAAAATCTGCTGGCATTTTCCATATATACTTCAACATATACATATATACAGAGAGAGAGAGAGAGAGAGAGAGATGTATATGTATATATGTGTATATATATATATATAGAGAGAGAGAGATAAGCATATATAGAGATATTAGAGAGAGAGAGAGAGAGAGAGAGAGAAGGAGCATTTGGATAGCTCAAAATAAAATATAATATTGGTAACTGGAAACATCTATAAAGCAGTTTGTTTGCCTTGTCTGAGAAGGAATGTTTCTTCTCTATTCAAATGGATATGAGAATCAGATATGGAATCTAAAAGAGAATGATAAAGTAAAATAAGTAAAATAAGTACTCAATTCATTTATTTTATTCTAGTTACCACAACATTAAATAGCACCCCCTATTTTTTTTTAAAAACTACATTATATTCCGAAGAATTGAGGTTGCCATTTGTGTATGTGTGAAGAGGAATGAGCAGCACAGGTAGTTTTGAAAGGAAATTTCTGTACTTGGGAGACATACACTCCACCAAGGGAAAAGCAAGATTTGTACATAATGACAGACAGTGGGGAAGAGTAAGGAAGGGAAGGAGGACCTTCTTAATGTGAACCAAATATGGATGACATGAGCTTCAGAGTTCCAATGAGACACTGGATGGATCAATGAGACTTTCATATTTCTCCTCAGATCTCTAGTACATGTCAAAGTCCTTCTGAGTGTGAGGGTTTTCTGTAACATAGATAGGACCAAATACAATAAAATTCTAGTAAGGAAAACTTTTTATATCTGGCATTTTATATCAAGGTGCATTGTAGTTCAAGCCTTATATTTTGTGGGGGTTTTTTGTTGTTTTTTTGTTTTGTTTTGTTTTGCATTCCTGAAGGTATACACTATGATATTTTAGCCTGTGGTTGGCCTGAGGTGTTTCCTTTGCTCTTGTTCTAATAAAGGACCCTTGGAGTCCCACTTCCTTTCTATCTGCTGTTCTTCCATCCCAACATAATCACAGCCACAAGAAAAAGCAAAACTCCCATTGCCTCATGGAATTTTTATAGGCAACATGAGATGAAATAAGAGTAAGTAGAAGTTAAAAGGTCTTTTTGGTGAAAATGTACATTTTAAGTACACATGACATCTTTCCTACAAGCTCTTCAAAATATCAAACATGTTTAAATAATGTAGCCCACATGATATTCAGAGATTTTATTTTGAAAGTCAGATACACTGAGATATAATTCACATATAGAAAAATTTGCTCTCAGTTCTGAATTTTGACACACACATATAAATTAAACACAATACAAATATATCTAATCATATAATCGTCACCACCATCAAGAGGATAACAGTTCCCTCTCCCAAAGAAATAACTTGTAGTCCTTTGTTGTTAACCTGTGTCCTCAACCACAGTCTGATACAACCACTGATCTGTTTTGTCCCTAGAGTTTTGCCTTTGTGAACATGTTTTGTCCATTTTTTTAACATTATTTCTTTATTAGAAATGTTTATTGAACATCTATCACATCAAAGGCAGCATTTCTCACAAAATTACACCAAAGCCTATTAATATTCAACATTCATTTCTATTCGGATTTGAATGTTGTTCAGAACAAAACAAACATTAATTTACCAAGTAGCCACATGCAGTATGCAAATTTCTCCCATAATCACTACACTGTGTTTTAGTTTTATAAATCTAAAAATGGAGACAGTGATTGGTGGGAGGTGAAGCTGAGCTTGGTCCACATTAAGATTTCTTAATCAGTGAGTGATGATAATTAGTTTCTGAAACTCACATTGACTTTCAAAACAATGCCTTTAGAGCTGTTTTGGCCGTAGCTTTCAACAGCAGTCTGTCTATGTTGGAGGAATTGAATATTCTAGCACTGCAAATCCCTGCTGATTGTGCCACTATGTATCTAGACCTCGGCTGATTGATTTAGGTGAAATTGGCTGGAACAGATTTGTACCATCTACATAGAAAAAAAACAAAACTCTCAAGTGTTGATGCACACGATACTGCTCAAAACTTATGCCTTTTAAAATCAGAAGTGAAAATCAACCAAATCGTTAAGTGTTTCTCTTGAGCTTTTCTCTAGAAAGATTCCACCTTTGCAAAATGGCAGTTTATTTTTTGGCATAGAGTCTCTCATCGAAATTTGATGAGCCTTTATTTTTGTCAATAAATTACAAGAAGTTGGTGGTAGTCTTTCTCTTGCACGTAGGAAACTTCTTTCAGTTTTCCCCTTGAATGAAAATTTGTTTCTATTTTAAACTAAGGTTATTGTTCAGCATAAATCAAATCAGAAGACTTGAAGTATGATTAATTTTTTCTTATAGTCAAGGAAGTATTCAATCAGATTATTCAAATTCCTATTGTGTCATTTTATTGCCATATTTTCTCATCCACATGAATTAATATTCAAGCCACTTCTGACTTGAAATACTTCAATCTATTCCAAATAAAGAAAAACAAAAAAGTTTTAAAGCTTTTTTATAAACCAAGTATCTATATTCTCCTGTAACCAAGCCAAACTGTCTATTGTCAAATAGCAACCGTTGAATCTAAATAACACTTAAGTTTTTGAATTGTGTGCATGCATTTCTCTTTCTTCTCTCTACTTCGATAAATCCACAATCTTCTTTATGGTAGAGATAATGTTTATTATTATCTGCCACTGTCCTCAAAGTTATTCCAAACACATTAGTATCTATTTTTAAAAATTAATATTTATTAAATTTTGCACAGATACAAATAAAAATCAGATTTTTTAGCTGTAATCCTGAGGGGAAAAACTTCATGGGGCTGTTACATTAAGCAACTCACTAAAAATTTATTTTACACGTGAAGGCAGCATTTGTTCAAGGAAGACTTATTTCACCCCCAGTGAAGGCTAGTCTCGTACACCATACCGTAGTAATCTATTAATTTGACTATTTCATTCACTGAACTGAAAATTTCTCAAGATTATAAATGTGTAGCCTAATCATTTTTGGAATTCTTTATGTGAAAAGTATCCATTAAATGTTTGCTAAATAAGTCAATATATGTTGAAAATATTTCCTTCATACTATAACATGCGATAAAGAGAGAAGCTATTTAAATATGCAAGGTAAGTAATTTATATTATGCCAGGTATACAAATTAGAAACACAAATTTACACTGGGTTCAGACTGCTTCAAGAAGTTATCAAGAACTTAAGGCATCAAAAGTAGAATGTACAGGAAAGAGGTTTGCTGTATCTATGGAGACTAGATGCTAGGCATTGAACCAGAGTGGATTTCCTCAAACGTTTGACGTTTCTCACTGACCAAATTCAGCATATTGTGAAGGTGGCAATGGCAAATATATCCTGTTGCCTGATTATCCTAGATTATCCAGGAGGCACCAGAGTAACCATAAGTGTCTTCAAAGTAAAAGAAGTCAGAAGAACAATCACAGAGAAATATGATTATGAAAGAAAGTCACAGAGCTGCAAACTTGCAGGCTTTAAAGATGGAGAAAGTGGGCTTCTAGGAGCCAGAAAAAAGAAGGAAACAGATCTCCCCTCAGATCTCCAGAAAGGAATGCAGCTTCCCAACATATTGATTTTAGTCCAATGAGCCTTTTTTTGACTTTTGACTTACGGAACTGTAAAATAATAAATTTGTGTAGTTTTAAGCCACTAATTTTATGGTAATTTGTTATGGCAGCTATTAAAAACAAAAAACAAAAAACAAAAAACAAAACTAGTACAACTAAACAGTTTAAAACCAATATAGAGAAAATGAGTAGTAACCATCATATGAAGTAAATCTTTTCTTTAATACTCAATGATAAAAAATCATTTTCATATACTTTTTAAATAATTAAATAAATATTTTATACAATGTGGTAATAATACAATGGTAATGAAGATGGTTTTGAACATCGACCTTACAGAGGTAGACACTTAAATTAAATATATAATGTGATACGTTAGAAGAAAGAAATGGCATTATGGAATCCAAAGGAAGAGGATCTAACCCAGATTTGGTGGAGAGAAGAGTTCTTGAATCAATAGTAGTAGTGATAACTAAGCAGGGACTCAAAGCATGATTAAATCTTAGCTTGTCTCATGGGTGAATATGGAGTATTAAAACAACAAACTATGTGTAAAAAACTGGGAGTTTAAATAAAGCATGACAGTTCAGAAATAAAGTAAGTTCAAAATAACTGGATACGAAGTGGCAAAAAGGGGAGAATATAAGGGCTCATTTTAAGAACTACTTACTGTGTCCTTATATCTTCCATATCACTAGTCCTTGTGCTTTTAAGATTAGTCACATATGGGTAAGGTAAACATAGGGTGAAATGGTTAATTTCCCATTAGCAACAGATCATGAAGTTATCCAGTTTTTCTGACTGTGAGTAGCTGTTTCTAACTCCTACTACCTGTATTTCCAAACAACTATGCATTAGAGCCTGCGACATTTTGTCTATTTTAAGAAAGTGATGCCACAAAATTCATTTCTTTATAAACAAAATTATAATTTTAGAGATTTCCTTCACATTAGCTATTCTGAACACTTACACTGTCCTGGAAAAACCGGTTGTAACAGAAAAATAGTAACCTATTAAATTTGTAAGTCCCCAAATACCTGAAGCATCTGCCTTTTAAGAAGATGAATCTGGGGGAGAAACTGCAAAGAAGTTAGATTTGAATGACAATCAATCATCAACAGTAACCCAAACACATTAAGTGTTTTTATATATGCTTTTTAAGTATCAGTAAAGATGATACATCCTGGGTATAGTGTAGAAGCTGCCACCAATGCAAACTGCTTTGCATTATTCTTCTCTCTTTCATGGTTCACTTTTTACTGACCAGACATTGTTGCAGCAATAGATATAAGAAACTAATTTGGGAATGTCCCTGATACTTTATCAACATTGATTTCATGTAGAATGCTTTTCAATTTTGTGTATGTCTTTTGTATTTTTAAACCTGAGTCAATCTTATCCATATGTCTATCTATGATAGCCATCTGATAGCCAAAATTGTTTAATATCAAAACTGATATTGCAAATGGAAGCTCAAAAGAAAGAATAGTATAACATTTACTTTTAAAATCATTGAATTATGTTTCAGGCAAATGTAAGTTTGGGGCAAACATAGCACTATACCAAACTCTGATATGGCAAAAACTGAACAGTCTAATACCTTGACGTGGACTTTTTCTTAACGATATCCTTTCTAGCTACAATAATTTCTTCTTCTCTCTTGATCTCTAGACCCTCCTAGAGCCAATAAAATGGAAAATGGTTAAGAGGACTTGTTTTCAGGTTCCCTGATGCTTTCCTTCTCTTTTTCAAACTCCCTTCTTCCTAGACCTCATCACTAGACAGTTGAAGTCATGAGCTTTTTTTGTTTGTATGTTTTTCTTTTTTAAAAGATTTAAAAAAAAAAAAACAATTTACTCACTGATATATTTTTGTATTCCAGTATTTTTTTTTTAAGCAAATTCTAAATGTTAGTTTTGCACTAAACAAGTTAATTCCAATAAACAGCTGTGCTAAGTTTGGTATTTTGACAAAATCATCTGATTTGCAATGGCTGAAATCATGAGAATATTGACTTTTTATGAGAAGCCAAAATTGGTGTATTATTTCAAAAATTTCAGCAAGATCTCCTGACTCTTTCTACCTATCCATGCCTCTATCCTCACTTAATGCTTTTAATCTCAAGCTTGTCTTCTGACTGCAAAACGGTAGTCAGGTCTCCAGACATTGTGCCATTCAAAAGTGACAACCAAACAGAAAGCAATGAAAGAGAGCAAAGGGCATCTATTTTTCAAGAAAGTTGGTGTTTGTTTTTAAAACTCCACTTTCTTCTTTTTTCTGGTTCCTGAAAAGATGTTCAATGTGATTATTATTACCTTTGTTGCTCTGTGGGTAAGGTAACTTTTCCCCTAACTTCTTTAAAGATTTCTCTTTGCTTTGATTTTCTGCACTTTGAATATGAAATGTCTAGATATAGATTTTTTAGTTTTTATCTGGCTTAGTGTTCTCTAAGCTTCCTGCGTTTGTGGATTTTTGTTGTTGTTAGTTTTGGAAATTTCTCAGCCATTATTACTTAAATATTTCTTCTGTTTCTTTCTTTTTCTGGTACTCTCATTACATATATGTTACACCTTTTGTAATTGTTCTTAGATATTCTGTTCTGTGTTTGCACTCTTTTTTCTCTTTGCATTTCAGTTTTGGAAGTTTCTAGCTCACTGATTCTTTTCTCCACTATGTCCAGTCCACAAATGAGCCAATAAGGTATCCTTCATTTCTATTACTGTTTAATTTGTCATGTTATTTTGATTCTTCTTTAGAGTTTTCATCTCTCTGTTATAGTACTAATCTTTTCTGGCATGTCGTCCACTTTATTGAATTAGATCCTTTAGCATATTGATCATAATTATTTTAAACTCACAGTGTGATAACTCCAGAAGCTCTGCCATATCTGAGTCTGGCTCTGATGCTTTTCTTGTGTGTTCAGTGTGTGCTTTTTATTTCTTTTAGTATGCCTTGTAATTTTTTTGTTGAAAGCAGAACATAGTGTATTGGGTAAGAGAAACTGAGGAGGATAGGACTTTATCTTCTTGTGTGTGAGATTTGATGTTTATCTACTTAGGGGTTAGGCTATGCTTACTGTAGCTCTAGTATCAGAGACTAAAATTTCTTCTATTTTCTTTGTTTTAATCTCCCCTGTTTCAGGTTTTACTTGGGACTCTTTAAAGAATGTATGAACCTGTAGTTCTTTTATTTGTAACCCCCTGTTATTATAGAAGAGCTCTATTGATTTGGTGGTACAATGTGTGCAGCGGGAAGGGCAGGGAGCATCATATGGTCTTATAATTTAGTCTCAGGCTTTTGTTGAGCTTGAGTTGGGTATTTCCCTTGACCCAAGTTAGAAGCTAGAAAAGATTGGAATTGAATATTCCTTTTCTCCAGGTTAGTTATGCTTTGGTAAAACCCCAGTTGTTCAGGCTTTGATAAAATAGTTTCCTACTCTTAACCCAGTATATCAGGTTGTGTTCTCTTAAATTAAGTGTTCATTTAGTTCTATCATTTCAGTTTAAGAAAGATAATTTTCTTTTCTCCTTACTTGAATTTCTAAGTCTTTCTTTACTCTTCTCCTCCAGTATCTTTAGGTTATGTTTAATATATCTAAGAATAACAAATATGAATTTTTAATCTTCAAACTTTCTTTGAGTATATCCAAACATTCTAGGAATATGTGATAAATTTTGATTAATAAATAGCATGTATTAAATTAGTTTCTTTAATATCATTTGTGCTTATAATGTTTAGATTAACATTGCTTCATGCTATGGAAAAGTAACATTTCATTTGACATTTCGAAGAGCAGAAATAGTTTTTTGCCTACTAACCTTTAAAATATGATGAAGTATAGGCTTGATGATGTCATTGTGACTAGTGTAATCATTTTAGCAATGACCTTTTCCACTTTAATGTACTCTTACCTTTAATCTGAACAAAAGAGGCATGTTCTTTGTACTTTTCTAAAACAATTTTTAAAGTAATTTTTCCACAAGTTTTTTTCATTGTGTCTTTCACATGGAGAGCCTTTAAAATTTTTTCAAAGGAAAAAACCAAGTTCTACCAATGAACATACTACATCAACATCTTTAAACAATATTATGTGGCATAGTGTTTATTTATGATAAGGCATTATTTATATTACACCAAGTCAACAAGTGTTAAGGTTAAATGATTATAAAGTAAAATGATAATTCTTATGGGGATTAGCTGGGGATAGTGGAGGCTGTTGATTTGACATTTTTTCCTACGCAAGTTGATGTTAATCATTCTCTCATCCTGAAAGCCACTTGATAAAGGATACTTTCTTTCACATGAACATTAAAAGTTAAATATTCTGAACCAAAAAGTTTAATACAGTTCCTTCCACTAGAATTTTTTACAACATTAACTTCTGAATGATATACTGTTTATTAGACTATAGCAGAGAAAAAGTTAAAGGCCAGTGGGATTTGGAAGAACACAAGCCAATATTGATAACAGTAATAGTAATGATAACAATAACAATAATAGTAGTCATAGCAATAACTCCAAAGAGACAGTTTAATATGAAGGATTTTAAATAAATAAATTTTTTCCATAAGTACCTTAGTCAAGTTTTTGTTTATTAAACTAGAAACAAAATTAACAGAATGTACTTTTCTAAAATTGTTCTTTTCTAAAATGACCATGGCAATTTCAGTTCATGAATTCTTTTTTAGAAACTTGTAACTTCTCATCTAGTGGTGGAGTCAATTTTCCCTCCTCTTGAATCCGGATGGGACACTGTGACTATTCCAATGAATGGAATACGCTGAAAGAGATAATGCTGAGTGACTTCCAAAGTTAGGCCAAAAAGGGCCATACAGACATTCCGAACCAAAATATCGCTCTTGCTCGCTCTCTCCCACTCTCTCTCTCTCTCTCTCTCTCTCTCTCTCTCTCTCTATCTCTCTTTCTCTTTCTCTCCTTTCCCCCTTCCCCCTTCCTACTCTCTCTCTCCCTCCCCGACTCACTGGGCAAAACCAATACGTCATGTTCTGAGGAAGCCCAGGCCATTTCAGAAGGCTAGGTATACTTCTAGCTAACAGTTCCAGAAAAGTTTCAGTGGACAGCTATCTTCAAGCATTAGATATGTAGATGAATAAACTTTAAGATGCTTTCAAGTCCTAACCTTTGTACCACCTCAGGCCTGTGCAAATGTCAGGTTAAAGGACAAAATTAAATTTGTTATTGTTTTAAGCCACTCAATTTTGATATAATTGTTTTTACAGTCATAATAACTAGAACATAGAGGAACAAGCATTCTTACTATTCTGTTCTTCCAGATTATAAATAAACACCATAATGGCAACAACGTAATTTGTTTTACAGTGGGTTCCTCAATGTCTGGCCTATAGTATGCACTAAGTAAAACTCAGGTAAATTAATAAATAGAATTTTGATTAAACTGTTCCAATACCAAAACTTGCAAGAATGTTGAAATGCCTCCCAAATTCTCTTCCTTCTTCAGAATGCCTTAAATATTTATGCTAGAAAGAAAATTTCTGTTTACTGTTACATATTGGATTTTTCTTAGGAGCTAGTCAAATTGTCAGGAAACATTCATTAATAATAGCCATAAAAGGCTCAAAATTAACCCTCCGTCATGTCTTTCCAATCTTGGAACACATCGTTCTTGCTTGGGAAGCAACTTTCAGCCATTTACCTTCTTTAAACCCTCTCAAAGCTTCCGTCCTCTGCTTGAAAGCTGTTATCACTTACACCTTCTCACCTACTCACTTTTTACACCTTTACTGCTTTGTAAATATTCACTTTATTGTGCTTGTTTCAGATTAATTAAACTTTAGCATGTGATTTTTTAAATATTTTTCAAATTTAGAGGACTTTGGGGATATACAAAGGGTCAGAATGAATCCACGTGTCTCTGTTCTGCTATCTCAGTCCCATATCAGATTTCTGGTATTGAGGCAAATCGGGCAACATTAGTATTTTCTAAAGATTTTGTGTATCATCCTAATATCTGCACTTCACCTTGACAGTCACGTTCTTCTATTGTGTGTACGACAAGTAGTTTCTATCATATTTATCACTGAGTCAGCCTCTGCAGCTGCTCGCTTTGCTGCTTTAATCTGCTTGTGTTGCTTTTTGCTAGATTTCATGATCGTTCTTTCATTCCCCTAAATTTACCCTAACACTGGGTGGTTTTGTGTGGCAGACCTTTCTACAGGTAATTGCAGAATGCAATTACCATTTAGGGCTAGAAATAACTGTGAATTCAGTGTTAGACATCACTCTTCCTAGAAATACATCATACGTTTCCCAGGAAAGGTGATTTTTCACTGTCTATTTGTTCTCTTCCACCCTGGTTCCTTGTCATGTTGCTAGAGCCTCTCCTTTCCCTTTAGCTAAGCTTCAGCCCACCCTCTGCTTAATTTATTAAGCAGATCATTTCTATTTTTACTCCCTGAACCATTGGTCTAAGTTCTGTATCCTCATCTGAAATTTCTCACAAATTATTATTATTGGTCTCTACTTACCAATAAAAGTGAGATTCATTTCCTAGGTGGCTAGAAGCCTTAGAAATACACACACACACACACACACACACACACAAAAGCACTTTTCAAGATTATAATGTCTTAAAAAAAACAAAACAAAACACTGGTTGTACTTTTATAGTAAAGAGGGAGATGAGACCTTTTCCTTCTAGGTAAAATTAATGGCAATGATATCATCAATGGAGTATAGAAACATGTATTCTGCTTCTTTTGCCATCCTTCTCATGCATTTTCAAGTATGTCGAGTGCAGTGAATATTCGAAAAACAATAAACGACTAAAAGAGAAGGATCAATCTAGAAATCCTCCAGAAATTGATTTTGTGATTCTAGGTAAGACTGGTAGTGTAGAGTTTCACCGAGTAAATATTCATGAACGTATTCTCGATCCTTAAATATTATCATGTAAAATTTTGGGGAAGATAAATTATTCAGAAATTTAACCTCAAAATATATATTATGAGTTTGAGAATAAGATAATTCTATTTTTTTAAAAAACAGAATTTATAATGCATTCATTTATATGAATGTAAAAATGTGGAGTCAGTGTCTCAAGTTTTAGAAAAATCTTACATTCTTTTGTTAATATTTGTATGTAGAAAATTAGAGAAGCACTCTCTAGCCTGTAGCTGGGTGACTATCATCGCTTCTTTTTTTATACACCAAATTAGAACTCTTCTTTATCCATAGATCCAACTTCTGAATTTGCCTCGTCATTCATCAGAGAGAGAACTCTTGTTGATGAAGTGAGATGGGGAAGGGCCTTGTGACCCTCAGGTCATAGACAAGAGTGCTACATTACACAACTCCAAACATATTATTCACATCACAGCTATAAACAGTGAATATCAATTAATAAATTGTACAAGCCTTCTTATAAGAGGTTTTTAATAACATATACTTGAATAGGATAAAATTACTTATAAAATAACACATTAATGATCTATCACTTTATGGAAACTAACTATATGTCATATACCTCTATAATGGAGACAAGTTCTTCATTAATATCTATGAGATGGAGAATACTACTAAAATACATTTATCAGGATATATTGAAGAGGAAAAAGAAACAAAGCATGTTGAACTTGAAATTATAATAATATATTAACACTAAAATGCATATTCTAAGTATAAAAAGAATTTATACCTTGAGAAAGCCTCCTATTTTTCTATAGAAAGGGAATTTATTAAGAGTGAAGTGTCTTAACTTTTTATTTCCGTCCATACATTTTCATTTTTCTATATATGTGTCCACTTTCGGTTTTTGGGTTTTTTTGGGTTTTTTTGTTTGTTTTTTGTTTTTTTTTTGCTCTGTATTATCATTAATTCCTCCTGCCATGCTGGTTTTCTGACCCAAGTATCACTTTTGTTTCTAATGTATTTGTAATCTCTTCCATCCTATTGACTAGCTCTTGATCATGAAATCTATACACAAGTCATTCATCTTAGTACATCCTTCTAAGCAAAATGAAATAAAACAATCTCTTTCCATTCATATCTTTGATTTACTGCCATTTAGCTCCTCACTTTTACATAGCTAATCATTTGACAGTGTTTTAGACTTATTAACAATCTTTCTGATACTGATGTTCATTCTTCAACTCAGAATACTATTTTATGTCTTCCCTCCCAGGTCTACTCAATCCACTTTAATCAAGGACATCAATCCTCTATATTGCCTAATCCCAGAGTGAATGACTCAGCCTTGATCCTAACTGAAATCCACAGTACCTGGCACTGTGAACCAATTCTTCATTATCTCAGCTTTCCCCTCACTCGTCTTCCAAGACACCATACTCTCTTCTTTTTCCTTTTCCCATCAGAATACCCTTTCTTGGTTGGTGCCCTTTCTCTCTTCCTCCCTCAATGATTTTGCCCATTTCCATTGTTTCAGCAATCATTTATGTGGCCATGACTCCCATTTTTCTGATTTTAGCTTGGCGGAGCTCGACGTAGTGGCACTGAGCTTCATGATGGACCTCTCCACCAGAAAATCTCTGAAGCCGGAGCTGGCATAAATTGCTTATGAAACACTTTGAAAGAAAAAGTGATCCCACTTGTTAAGAAGGGAATATTGGATACTGGGGGAAAATACTTTAGCGGTGGCTACTCTAAAAGAAGGGGGTTAATGTATCTCTCTCTTTTTTTTTTTAAACAAAATTAATTTGGGGGCAAAAATCAGCGTAATTTTCCATTTCTATACTTTCATTAATCTTTTTGATGAGACTTTCTACAACCTTTCTATCATATTACAAAAGCACAGCACTACGTTATAGAATAACTTTGTTAAGGAGCTTCTGATAAGCACAATGGATCAAATACTGTGCAAAAGTAATTGGTTGCTCTCTAAAGGTAATTCTTTATTATCTAAACTTTGCTTTTCAAAACACAGCTTGATTTTGATGAACGTGTAAGCAAGTACACATGCAGAGCGGAATCCAAATAAACAGTAGTTAGTTTTTTTTTTTAAATGGTCCTAGGCATATGAGTGTTTGCTTAATAAACCAAGATATGTTTCACATACGTGTGTGTATATGTGTGTGTGTGTGTGTGTGTGTGTATGTGTGTGTATAAAGAGAGAGAGAGAGAGAGAGAGCGAGAGCGAGAGAGAGAGCGAGCGAGAGAGAGCGCCATGAATTAAATCCAGAAATCCAGAACTGAGTCACTGTAGCAGAGAATTACAAAAATTCAGAGCTGGAATGGGGCAATTTCTATAGTTATCAAAACAATGAAAATGTTATGAGAGCTGACATATTTTGTATTTTTGGATTTAGATAACAACTTTTACTGTACAAGCTAGAATGTTCATTTTATTTAAGTTTTCTTCAAATTGAGCTTTGATGAAGCTGAAAGACTTTAATAAACTAATATAAAATGTGATTATTTTTATCATAAAATAAAGATGTTTAATTTTTATAATCTGCTGAATAATGACAGGTGACCTATGTAGACTCTGTTGACAATGAAGTGTGATACAAAACAAGTACTGTATGGCTGTTTTGAACATTGAATTCTAGGATTTCATACATATATTCACTGGTAATTTGAACTGAATTAAAATATCATGGCCATATAAAAATTATTTAATGTAATCTCCTTCCCTCTCTTTTTCTCTCTTTCTCATAAATGCCACTTCCATCTTGGAGCCTTTCCCTACTAATCAGAATGCAGTTACAGCCCTATGACATAGCAAGAAATATTACTAACCCCCAAGTATTATTTCACTATGGATTTTGCCACCTAGTGTGTAATATAATTGCATCTTATTTTTTAAAGATAATCCTAAATAATTGATCTATAGATACATCTAAACGTCTCAGTTTTACATTATAGCATGTAAGCATGTTTGTAAAGTTGTGCAAAAAAAGACAACAGAATTGTTTGTCATATTTTAAAATTCAAGAAGTTTATAACTTGTTATAATGTGCATACCTATTTAGGGCTCAGTCGATTCCCAGAAAGAAAGGAAAAAAAAATTGCATGCCTCGTCTGTAGGTAATAAAGCACGCTTGGAAATGGTAAAATAAATCACCGCAGGAAGATGAATTGTTGACTGAAAGGTGAGAGAACTTTTCCTTGTACAACAATCAAGAATTCATTGAACAAAACAAATTATCCCCTGTCAGCCCTCTGAATAGTGGTCTCAGAGAAATAAAAGTGTTTTAAGTATAAAAGCCACCTGTAAAATGTGGATAGACAACAGCTTTGCACATGAGATAGCACAAAAATGAATTTCTTATTTCTTAAGTTTATTATAAATAATGTTTCATTGCTTTACCAATTTTATTAAAATAAAATTTAAAAAACCACTAAAGCTCTATTTTTATACGAGAACATTTCCTTAAATTTAATTTATTCTTGAATACCTAGATCAACATGGATTTGGAAGAAAGAACTCATTATGTTGTAAAGGTAATGGCAAGATAAGCTATGAGTTCCAGCTAACAAAAAGTGTGACTTTTACTTATATATGTTTCTCACTGTTAAAATAAATTTGGTTCGATCACCTAAAAACCATAGAATGTGAATTACTTAAAAGATATTCTAGAAATACTTTGGCTGACTATATAATTTTTAATATATAGTGAAATTAGAATTTTATAAAGGGTAAAACACAAAGTTGCAAAAACATTTGTGGAAGAATACCTTCATTTTAATTTCTTAAACTAAACCACATTTTGTCACTTTGGGGATACTAAAATGTTATTTTGTGTTCCACTTAAAGGACAGATATATGTTGTGCTTGATTCATAAACTAAACTCACTAATTTCACAGATTCTCCCACATGGATATGGATAAGCTTGAGCTGTTGCAAGCATTCAGTCACTGCCAAATAGATCTGGGTTTTCTGCTTCAGACTTAGACTGACCTTGAGTTTTGTAGGACTCCTGAACTGACGAATCAATTATAGTGCTCCAAAATCACCTTGGCTTCTTCTCACACTATCCTTCTTTCCCTCTTGTTTATGCCCAAATATACACAGGCAGCTAGATAGAATTTCTTGAGAAGCCAGACAGGATGTCAGCCAGCCATGACTCTTTTGAGCTAAACATTGTAAATATGAAAGAGAAAAGATATATCTCCTGAATAGTGTTCTGCCAAAAAGCTCTTCCATCTTCTGTCTTCCCTAAAATCCATAACAATGTTTCCCTTTTTAGGATTTCTATACAATCTGTTGCCAGGTCAATAATTCTCAACATTTGCAATATCATGAAACATAATGTGTATATAGAGCAACAGGATAAATGGAGGGTCCTTGACATTCCTAATATCTTGCCCAATTTGAAAAGCTCTGACTTAGAAACATGATTAAATGATTAAATGATAAAATGATTAAATGATATTGCATATATAGTAATTTTGTCTTCTAAAAATGTATTTTTTTAAGAGCATTCTTCATTTTTTGATCATTTCTCACATTCACCAATACACCACTGGTTTCATAGGGGAAAAAAGAGAAAGACAGAAGAATAAGCAAACTCCTTTAAAACTTGTTCTGTTTGATGAGCAATTATAAAAGTTCACTACTTCCCATAGTCAGCACCTGTACTGAAACTTTAGGAATCATATTTTTGTGTTTGTTTTATCATAACTGGAAAATATAATTTTAATGAACTTTATTTTTGACTTTCATGTGTTTAAATTATTATAATTGCATTCTCAAAAGATTAAGTACATAGTATACATATTTTAAAAAACATATAAGCTAATATAGCAGAGTAGAATGATTTTATTGTAAATTGTTATCTTCCCTATCTTTTTCCTCCTCGGTAAAGCTTCTGATAAATGCTTTCACTGAATGGTCATGAAATTTGCACCTTTGATCCTTCTATCAAATTGATTATATAGCATGTAATACTCAGAGCAATTTTCATTTAATTATTATAATGACATTTATCAGAATAATATTCCTTGACATTTATCATAGATTGTACTATTTAGATTCTGTTCCCTGGATCTTTATTATTTTTTTTAAAATAACTCCAAAGTATTTGCTGTCATAGTAAATTGTACAAACTGTACATGTACTTTGATTAGTTTTGCAATTTCTTTTTTTTAAGTTTGATAACTTTTTAAAGAAATCTATGGTACAGGATTAGGTGGAATTTTTATTGAAACCGGCATTTCTGTGATAAGCTTCTCCATTGCTTAGAATGTGACCAATTTTCTTATATACATTAACTGTAAAATGTCTATGAACTTATCTTGCAAGTGTAAAATCCAGACAAGATGAAACATTAGAATTCTCCCTCAAAGCTGTCAAGGAGAAATAATGAGAATCATTTCAACAGTACATACACTCTATGGCACGATGTTAGAGCTGGTTGCGTTTTGGTATGCTGCTGATTTTTAAAATAGGCAGTAAAGCTCTGCATAGTCTTTTTATTATAGCAGTATACACAGCATGGTGGCATTTTTAACACCTTATAAACTTATTCTTTGACAATAACAGAGTTTATCAAAGAGATTTTTAAACATTGCAATATTTTTTAGCTAATAAGAAACTGCATGGGCAAGTGAAAGACATCAAGATACAAGAGCAAGGACAATGATCTGAGATCATGAGATATGAATTCCAGATATAAGATTGCTTTACTATATATCTTGAAATTTTATCTAAAAAACAAGAGTTGGTCATAATGTGCCTATATTCCTTAAAGCCATAAATTTAATGATCCTTTTCTCCAGAGGTCAAAAATGTAATCAAATAATCAAAATGAGTCCTGTATGTATTCTTGATGTTTAAGGAGAAGTGGAAAAATAACTATGCCAGGATGAATAAACAGTTTGCTCCATGGATCTAGGTAGATAATTCAGTTGAGCAAATGCTTATTTACAACCTCCTATGTGATCAAATTCATGATATTGGGCTAAGCTGCTATTCCAGTATCTTGGGAAAATTCATGGCTGTACCACAGACCATGTGGATAATTTTAAATAAAAGGTACTTTTTTTTTTTTTTGCTGATTTTACGTCTGAATGATAATGAAAACAATATCAGCCTCTAGTTGCTCCATAGGAATAGTGAGAACATTAAAAAAATGATATTGGAAATAAAATTTTAAAGGCATATTGAAGCAATTTGAAATATGCTATGGAAAAGTAAACAAAGAATTAAAATTGTATTGCTCTGTATAAAATTTTAAAATTCTGATTGTTATTTTCCTAACATTTTTGAAAAAAAAATCATAATATTTGAATTTAAAAAGTAAATCCAAATCCAAGTTCTTCATTTACCAGCTGTATGATATTTGACAACTTATTTAATTTTTCTGAACATCATTATCTATGTCTGCAATAAGAGCTAAAAGTATTTTCACTACATGAGTGAACATATAAAATATATGTATAAATTTAGTAAATAGCTAGTAAAATCTTCATCTCCTTTTTCTTTGACTTAAAAATTTTATAGAGGTGACGAAGGACTTTTTAATCTGTCTCATGCTGAAAGCAGTATAGCGCAGAAAGTCCCATACTCATTATAGTTTGAGACTTCCAGAGGAAGCTCACAGTCACTCTTTGTCACTTGTTTCGGTTTACTAAACGACATAAGTAAGCACTTATTTTTTTATGTCTAGAATATACTGAACCTATATAAGTAGAACTTATTTTTCTGTGTTGTCCTCAGCCTGTCAGATCCCACTTTATAATGACTAGTGTTTATTCACCTAAAGGTACATCACTGATACACATACAGGCATATCTTGGAGATACTGTGGGTTTGGTTCTAAACCACTGCAATAAAGCAAATATTGCAATAAAGCAAGCTACATATTTTTTTCTGTTTCCCAGTGCATATAAAAGTTATATTTATAATATGCTCTAGTCTATTAAGCATTATGTCAAAAAACAGTGTATATACCTTAACTAAAAATACTTTATTGCTAAAAAATGCTAACCATTATCTGAGCCTTCAGTGAGTTGTAATCTTTTGCTGGTAGAGGGTCTTACCCACAATTCATAGAACATGTAGTATCTGAAAAGCATAATAAAGCACAGCACAACAAAGCAAGGTGTTCCTGAAATCTTTTTAGTCACTTCTTGAGGTGATAAAAAGAAGCAGTAATGAGATAATCCAAACATCAATTATATTTGATTTTGTTTTCCATTAGTTTTTGCTTTTCTTCAGACTTACGTTTTTAATTATGTTTTGCTCAGGCTAATATTTAAATTAGGTTGATTCCCTGAGCATAATTATCAAGGGTAGAGGAAAACAGCTTAGAAGACTGATGGGTGATTGAAAAATATCTGTATTTTTCACTATTAATGAAATTTGAAAAAAATATAATTATATGTAATCCACATATATGTAGTAAATAAAAGATGTCTTCTACCAAAATACCAGTAAAATATACATTTCATCTCTTAATTACCACCCAGAACTCAGAACTAATCCCATGTGATGCTGCAATCACTCGAACATAATAAAAATCCTAACTCCTGGAAAAAACTCAGTTATTCATACTGATGGAAAGCGTATTAGCACGGATATATATGTTTTTCTGTTGTGGCTGTTTCATGCTGAACAACCAATCATGAGAATCAAGCTTTCAATTCACAAGATGTTGGGGCTGCTTCAGGAAAAATATTTTGGTAGGAGACGAGAAAAAACTTAAGTTCTGAGATGTGATAGAAAAAAATAGAAGAGTAAATGGTTTAAATATTTGAATGATTTTCTGCATAAAAGTTTTGGTTTGAAAAATTGGCAATGTGTTAAGAGGGCAGTAACTAAGGTTGACATTGCTGTCTATTACCATTTTTTTTTCTAATCAGTTTATGATCTGGCAAATAAGAGCAACGTGGTATATCAAAGTAAGCTAAACACACTGTTAATTCCAGGATTCTGAGAGTCATATCATGCTTAGCTGAAATTCCTCTGCCCAGAGTACAAAATAATTGTGCAGCTATTCTGTCAGTTTTCATTGTTTCTCACTGAATTATTGTGACTTTGTTTCAATGTCCTTGAATCCTTTGGATTCTTTCTCTTACCTTAATTATTCTCAAATGCATTACAATAAATAATCACATACAGCTAGAAGCAGCAAACTAAGAAGTGATCTCACAATGCAAATTTAAAGTTGATAGCACAGACATGAAGGTACTTTGGTCTTTGAAAAGAGAGGCTTCAGCTCTTGTCCTTTGTCTAAAGGTAGAGTTGGATTTTTGTCCATATCTTGGCCAATTGCACTAGCTGCCATCACTAATAGCAGGCAAGGGCTAGTTGGGATTTTACAATCAGTGAATTTTAAAAATTCAAGTAAGCAAGAATATATATTATTGATGTAAACTGGTATATAACATAATGTTAATTTCAGGTGTACATTATGTTTTGATATTTGTATGTACTACAAAGTGATCACCACCATAAAGCTGGTTACCATTCAGCAACATAAAATTGACTACCTTCACCCCTTTTGCCCAACTCTCAACCCCTAACCCCTCTGGTAACCACCAATATATTCTCTGTAACTATGAGTTTGTTTTTGTTTTGTTTTATTTGTTCATTTGTTTGTTTTTTAGATGCCATATATAAGTGAAATCATAAGGTTTGTCTTTCCCCATCTGACTTATTTTACTTAGCATAATACCCTCAAGTTCCATCAATGTTGTTACGAATAAAAGATTTCTTTCTTTTTTATGGATGAGTAGTGTTCCGTGGTGTGTGTGTGTGTGTGTGTGATGCGTGTGCATGTGCATGTAATGTATGTGTGTGTGTGTGTGTGTGTGTGTTGTATCGTATCTTATTTATCCATTCATCCATTGATGAATATTTAAGTTATTTCCAAATCTTGGCTATTGTAAATAATGCTGCAGTAAACACAGGGGTGCATATTTCTTTTCTAACTTGTGTTTTTGTTTTCTTTAGAAAAATACCCAGAAATGGAAGAGCTGAATCATTTGGCAGTTATATGCAAAAATATAATTTTATTTTTCCATAAAGTGGACTTAACCTAGTTTTCAACATTCTGCCCAATAGCATTTGGTCTATTCATTTACAAGTAAATTCATCCCAAATCAGCAGGACTCACTAATTTCTGTCCCAGGTCATAGTGTACCAAGATATTGATTCCTTCACACACTGAGGCCTCTAGAAAATGTCCGAGTTCTGGAGTTCTGGAGTTACTTGTTTCACTTGTTTCACTTCTGGATGGTAACTAGATTTTACATTTATGTGTAAAACAATGGGTAATGTAAACTTACCATTTACATTGATAAACTGTCCAAGTATTGTCACTTTCCACCTGTGTTTGATATAATAATATTTTAGAAAGTTCTGGAGTAAGGATTTTGTGTTGTTATTGGACGATTTAATGTTAAGTTTCACACAACAAAAGGTCAAGATAAAGTTTGTGCAAGCTTTGAAACGTCTTAGCAACTCACATGTTGAAATCAGTTACATTTGTGTTTCGCTAATCACTTCGTAGTCACTTGGTTTAAAGAATAAAATTGATCCAAAACCTCATCATTTTATGTTGCTGCAGCTAGCTTTATGAATCTTGGACAAAGTAAATCTATTCTAACACTCAATTTTCCCATAATTCTGGAGGCTGGAAGTCCAAGATCAAGGTTTCAGGAGAACTGGTTTCTGGTGAGACCTCTCTCCTTGGCTTGCAGACAATGCCTTCTCATCGTGTCCTTACAAGGCCTTTTCTCTGGAGAAAATCAAATGTTCATGTACATATGGGTCTATTTCTGGCCTCTTTATTTTGCATCTCTCCCCTATATTTCTACCTTACATCAGTATCACACTATCTTGATTACTGTTGCTTTATAATACTTTATAATAAAGTTTAAAATCAGATAATGCCAGTCTTCCAACTTTATTCTTGTTTTGACCATTCTAATTCCTTTGCCTTATCAAATAAATTTTAGAGTTAAAAGGTCAATTTCTTTAAAAAAAAGATAATGCCTGTTAAGATTTTGATAGACACTGCATTAAATTTTTAGATGAATTTAGGGAGAATGGACATTTTAACAACATCCTATTTGCTAAACTATGAACATGGTATATTTTGGGAATCATTTTCTTTCCTTTAATTTTCCTCACCAACATTTTGATGTTTCCAATGTACATTTCTTAGATACTTAACTATAAATTCATCACATTTTTAATGCCAATAATATAAATGGCATAATTTATATATCAATACCCATTTATTATTGATATAGAGAAATATAATTGAGCTTTATATATTTATCATGTATACTGAGATCTTGCTAATTTCACTTTTTAAGACTTATCAATGATTTTATAGTTTTCTTGGTAACTTCTACACATACAATCATGCTCTTTATACATAAAGAAAAGCTTACTATTTATTTTCCTAATGTGTATAATATTTATTTAATTTTCTGGCATTGTTCACTGACAAAGACCTCCAGTACAATGTTGCATAAAATGATGAGATTAGTCGACTTTGCTTAGAGCCTCATTTTAGCGATCTTTCTACATCGAATATAAGATTAGCTGTTATTTTTTCATAGAAGCCATTTATTAGGTAGCAAAAATTTCATTTATTTCTGGTTTTCAAAAATTTTTATCATTGAAGGGTCCAATTTTCATCAAAAGTGAGATTTTCTTGCATAAGCTAAATTCTTATACAGTTTTTGATCTTTAATTCTAATAATATTGCAAATTTCAATGATTGATATATGAATATAAAGCCAATATTTTTTTCTGGGATAAACTCTAGTTGGTCATTATGTATTATCATTTCTTACATTGTTCAATTTGATTTGATAATAAATTTTAAGGATTATTCCATTTAAGGGTAGAGATATTAGTTTATAGATTTTTTTCCTAGGATTGGTATATAAGTTTTAAGGATCAAGGTGACATGAAGATGTTGGTAATATTACTTTAATATTGTTTTAATGTCTGTAGGATTTGTAGTAATGCTTTCAGTCATATACACATTTATTATTGCTATGTCTTCCTGCTGAATTAACTCATGTAATACTATGAAATTATCCTACTTATCGCTGATAATACTTTTTACCTTGAAATCTTTTTTATCTAAAATTAATATAGCTACTCAAGTTTCTTATATTTACTGTTTACATCGTATATCATTTTATAATTTCTAATTTAATTTTTTGTCAGCAGAAAATATGTTCTCTAATATTTTGAAATATTTGATTTATTGAGAATTTGACCAAGTGTATGGACTGTTGTAATTGATGTCCAGGTATGCTTGAAAATTAAATGCACTTTTCAGAGTTTGGATATATTTCATAAAATTCACTAGTTAACTAACAATATTCAAATACTCTATGTCCACTGATTTATTTGTTTTATACACATATAAACTAAGAGCATTTGTTTCTAAAACATTACCTGGTTTTGAATCCACTGTTTTCCATTCTTTTTACGTAACATTCGAATGGACCTTAAATGTAAAATTGTCTCTGCTGATGGAGAGTAGACATTTCTTAAAGGAAGAATTGGGGGTTGGGGGCAAAGACTGAGGAACTTGACAAAGGTAACATGGCAATTTCTTTTCTTCTTAGACTTTACTTATGTTCTCAGATTTACTTCATCTATAATTTAAAAACAGTGTGAACTCCCAAGCAGGCTAATGCTGAGGATCTGGAGAAGATTGATTAGTTGGAGAGAGACAGCAAAGGGACAGTTATTTATCTCAGACATCTTAGGGAGGAATTGATAATGACGAGGGTGAGTTAGCACAAAGTCCAATGTGGATTGCTAGTCTGAATCACAATCACTACCTGCTAATGGCTTCTCCACAAAAAAATGGTACTATCTAGTACCAGAATAACTAAAAGCAAGAAAGACAATGAAGCTGAATTCCTATATCGTAGCAAAAGCAATTTTTTACAATAAATAAGAGATCCTTCCATACTTAAATTAGTCCTGTGATAAGTTGTTCCGTTAATCAGAATAAATATATCAACTGTGTATTAACAAAATATTATAGAAAAAGAATTCGAAATTCAGGAAGGTTAAATCCATTAACGTCTATAGTTATTAAACAGTAGTACTGAATTTTAAATCTTGTCAGACTCCACATTTTACCTTTCTTGTACTATACTGCACTACATGCAAAAGAAGAGTCTCTTACACAGAGATCCAAAATGAATTCTACTTTCCAATCATCTTTAACTGTAGAATTAGATGGTATTTTGTATCTGTGAAATATTAAAATTATTTCAACAATTATATTGAAAAATATAATAACAAGATAGACAGATTCTCAATAAGTGACCAATTCTGCCTCCAAGCAAAAGCACCATTGTCTCTTTGTTCCTCCTTTTTGAGGGAACATGGTTTAATTGCGCATATAACCACCGAATTAGATCAGAAAAATTAAGATAGCAAGCAGTGTTTGAATTTCTGGTATCTTTTCCAAATAAATGAGCTGTTGAAATGTCCCAAAAAAACAACAATACTTTATTGATGTATGATTGCCATGAAATCATACATCTATCTTTTGGTTTTAACAAGTGACTATCTCTTCATGTTAGTACATATAGAAAAGAGCTGTTAATATAGCCATAAGCCCAACAGAAGATGGAAGGAAGGAAGGAGGGAGGGAAGAGGGGAAGGAGAGAGAGAGGGAAAGAGGTAAAAGGTTCAGGAAAGCAAAGTATTCCTTTTTATACCTAGACTGTTCCTGTGTCCCTTTTTAGCCCAATTTCTAGAAGTGCTGTCTATAAGTCACCATGTCTATGTCTTTATCCTCCATTTGTTTTCTAACTTACTCCAGTATCGTCCCTACTCATCACACCAATAAACTTGATCTATGACACTTGTAGCTCGCATGTGTCCAAATCTAATGGGACAGTTTCTGGCCCTGCTGCATTCTCTTACTTAACAGCATTTAACACAGCTGAGTACATCCTCCTTCTAGAAATAGCCCTTGTTTTGGCTTCCTTGTCCTCAAAATTTCCCCTCTTTTCAGTGGTCACTCCTTTTCTGCCTTTTTGCAAAATTTGTGTGTATGTGTGTGTGTTTTCTACTGGACTAGTAATAACTGAAATGTCCCAAGGTATCTAGGGGCATATTTACAAATGGTGTTCATCTTCAGGCCAGATCTCTCTTCTGTGCTCCAAATTCATATAAATGTCATCTCTTCAGAAAGATTTTTACTTACGACCAATCTGAATATCTTCCTCAGTCTTTCTACTCTATCATTCAATATTTTATTTCATTGTTTTCAATATCATTTAACATAATATAAAGATGACCTTTTTGTTTGTTTGTTTCTTGTAATTTCTGTCTCTCCTTCTTGACATCCCACTATCATTCCCCCACTGAAATGCTACAGCTTTGTCTATCTTCTTTGCAACTGAACCCTTAGGGGTAGTACAATATAAAGAACCTAATGGGTATTTAACAACTGAATATACAAGTCTGGTTGAATTAATATATACACTTATTTGTTAGTTAAGAAAACATTTAATATCTGTGGAGAAAAGCAATTACAGATTGAGACTGAGTCCTTTATCTACCATGTTCTAATTTTCCAGAATTGACAGCTTTCCAATTAATACAGTAGTATATTCATCATATCATAGCTCTTAGTATAAAAAAAATTATTTCCAGTTTCTGGACTATATCTCTTACTGTGAATTTTGTTGACTATTCTCAGTAAAAATAAAGAAGTGTTTGCCGTAATTAACATAAAAGGAATTTAGATTTGGAATCAGATACACTTAGATTTATTTTCTGCTTAATGAGTAGATTTAGAAATCTTTAACTTTATAAAGTTAACTTAAACTCTCATCATTGATTCTTTTCATTTGTAATGCATAAGCACATGTAATTATCATATACAAGTGCTATAATTAAAATATGCATATGATTCTATAGGAACCCTGTAGTGAGTGAACCACTCTAGCCTGATGGAATAAAGTAGGCTTCATAGAATAGGTTATTTTTGAGCAGGCTTTTAAAGTTTGAGTGTAAATTCAGAAGGAATTTAAAAGAATTAAGAATGCAGGAAAATGACATAACGTATCCAAACATAAAGTGCCTAAAAACTTGAAGCGCTGTTCCCGGAACAGCGGATTTTCCTCTACAGCTAGAACACAGATCTTATACAGTAAGAGATTGGAGTAACATAATTTGTTATTCCAAGATTTTAGATTTATTAGTGAATAAATAAAGGAAAACAATATTAAACACCTGTCATCATCTCTCAGTCACCATCATTTTCTCTTAGTTGGTTGCAAGATCACTTATTCAGATTGAAGGACACTGAATGATAGAAATAACTTAAATCACTGGATATTTAAACAATTACAATAGTCAATTAGTACAATATGGACATTAATTAGTTGAAACTCACTACCATATTCATTAATCTTGTTGCTCCTATTACCACAGGCATAAGTGCTGATGTTCCATAACTTGAATAATTTATTTGCTTAAGATCTAAATTGATGACTGTGACTAGTTTCCATTCATCAATTCCCATTTTCATTATGTTTGAATTTCAGATAAATTTGATTCAAGATCAGTAGCCTATGGCAATTTCATGAGACGAAGGAAGATGAAAACAGAAAGATGAAAAATTGAACTGACAATGCTGTGTGGAAAGTTTGTGATGTACAGTCACTAGACCCTCTGTTGAATTTCATATAGCTCACAGAAGAGGTGTACAACAGAAGATAAGCAACATTGATTCAATGTTGATTATTTAACTTGCACTTTATAATGTAAAAGCCTATATTAAGTGACTTCATTTCAGAATAATTTTAGTATATGTAAAACAATTTTTTATTAAAGATGACATTCAATACAAATGTACGACATTCCTAAACCATTAGGTCATAATGAAAAGTTACATCCGGAAAGGACAATTATTAGAATTCATAAAATGTCAGTACCAAGAAAACATAAATTTAGTTAGGAAAGTTGTTTTGTTCGTTTGCTTTCAGCCTTGTATCGATGTGTATGTGTGTGTGTGTGTGTGTGTGTGTGTGTGTGTGTGTGTCACCATTTAAAGAAGTTTTAAAGATAAATATATACACAAGTAAATGTAATCTAATAATTTATTTGCCTACTCTAACCAATAAGTAAGGAGTGCTTAGGGCATGAGATATATTTGAGACTTAGAGTCAGTGGTGAACAAAACTGACACTGCCCTTGCTTCATTGAACTTACTATCCCATAAGAGTTATAGAAAATAAAACTGTCAATTATGGCCAAGTGGGATAAGTAGAGAGGATTTTATGGGGTGCTAGAAGAGCAGGGCTGTGTCAACTACCCATGACTCCAGTGGTAGGAGGAGGGTAAAGGGCATTCCCTAATCAAAATGATTTCTAAATTGAGACTTGAATAGGAGTAAATATCAACCAGACAAAGTAGGAGGATCAAGTGTTTCAGGCAAAGAGAAGAAATTGCAGGGCCAAAAGCCAGGGTAAAAGAAAGTTTGGCCTAGTGGGAAAAAATTGAGCCATAACTTTCTCTCTAAAGGGTAGAAGGAGACAATAAGGCAATAAAAGGCTGGAGAAAAAAATTGAACCAAATTATGAGGACATTATAAGCTACATTTAACATTCTTTAACTAGAGATCATATCCACTGAAGTGTAGAAAGCTGAGACAGGAATATTTTATTATTTGCCTGCAGTTTATAAAAGTAATAGAAGGTAGTCTACTCTGATGGCAAGGAAATTTTAAAAATGATGAAAATTGGAAAGATAATAGTTATCTAACTTTGAGAAGAGGAAGAAAGGTGTAGAAAACTGAATAAATTAGAATTAGACAAGATATGCATTAGAATAGACAAGATATGGCGATATAGTAGACATATATAGGGTTAAGAGTCTATAAGGCAGGGGGTGGGAAGAATGTATCTATTCTTAACTAAGTTTCCTAGTTAAGACAACTATAGAGATTGTTCTACTAATAATGAACTCTAGAGAACAAATGAATTTGGGCAGGAGAGATTCATTAATTGATTTTTATTTATATTTTAAGAGGGTCTGTTGTGTAGATGTTCTTTCTGGGGCCTAATTTCTGGTTTATTATCCAGGATTGTCATTTATTAGCTGTGGATTTTGGGTGTTCTACTTAACCTGTCTGTGCCTTGTTGTAAAGTAGGGATATTGATAGTTATAAATCACAGGGTACTGTGATTGTTAAAGGAACTAAAAAAGCATTTAGATTAGTGTCAGTAAATAGTAAGCACTCAATGAATTTAAAATATTGTAACATTTTAAGTTTCTACAAAATATGCAAGAGGACATTATCAGAAGGAGAATGAACACATTTTAAGTAGACAGCGTTTAGCTTGGAAATATAGAATCAGGGATTGTCAGAACATAGTTATTATTTGATATCATCGAAGAGCAAAAGAAGAATACATAAAGTAATAAAAAAAAAGTGTGTAGAATAGCACTTTGAGAAGCACTAAATATGAAAAGGCAGAAGAGAAATAAATATTTGCCAGAATATTGAAAATGAACAATTAGAGATTTCAGAGAAAAAAGTATGGGATAATCAAATAAAATGACTGAATATGTCAAGAAAGATATATTTCAAAGGTAAAATCCTTGATTTGCTGAATGAGGATAGATTAGAAATAAAAGGATTCAAGGTAGACTTCAAGACATTACACAACTTAGTAAATGGTTGTGTTAATTTTTAAGGTTTGATAAGAGATGAGGCTTGAAGGAAGCAAAAGGAGGCCTCAACGAAAGCTCCTAGGAGTGAGTGTAGATACAGGAGAGAAGAGTTCCGAGGGCTGGACCACTTCAATATTTAAACATAGAGAAAAGGAGTGCCAATATTTTTTATCTTGATTTTATATCCTGTAACTTTACCGAATTTGTTTATTAGTTCTAGCAGGTCTGTCTTTGTTGTTGAATCTTTTGGTTTTCTACATATATACTCATGTCATTTGCAAACAGATAATTTTGCTTCATTCTTAAACATACATAATTTTGTCAATTATAACTCAATAAAGATGCTTTAAAAATAGAGAAAAGAAGTAGGATACAAGCAAGGCAAATGCAAATTAGAATGAGGAAGTCGGAAAATTCAGAGAACGTGGTATCACAGAAGCTAAATGAAATATGAGGAAGAGCTAAATAGTGTAAAATGATGATGAAGACAAAGACTCTGGCAGAGACCACTAGGGTCAGATGGAACCAGTCAGGAACAGAGCGAAGCTAAGGTGGATCCACTCCATGTTCACGGTTCTCAAAGAGAGCCTTCTGCCTTCTTTGCGCTCTTTTCTGCTTCCGACCCAGGATAACATAGTTTGGAGAAGAGCAATGTAGAAGATGGACTGAAAACAAGCCAGGTCTCATTTCCCAAGCCCCTACTCCACCATACCCATATACACCCTTCCTCTTCACATGTGCCCTCCTTTAAGCAGCTTAAGCCTTCACTTAAGGGAGGGAAAAGATCTAGCTCTAAAACAAGTTGAAAACTCAAATTTGAAAATAAACCAGAATATGTCTTTATACAAGATTGTTCTAACAGCCAAAAGTTATAAGAAATGAATAGAATTGTACCAAAATATGATTTAAAAACTTGCTATATGTTTCAATAGTGAATAGATGACAGCAGTGTTTGGGAATTAAATAAAACCAATTTTCTTGACTTCATGGAGCTTATCGTTTACCCTTTAAAATATATTTTAATTTTTATTTTCCTCTTTGTAATAAAAATATATTGCTACCTCATTTAATTTAAGATCTTTCATCTTTAGGGATAACATTTTTAGATTTGGTAGATTAATTCAATGAAAATGAGAGAAAGAAATAAATAGAAATACAATTATAATCTATATTATCTTATTTGTTTAATTAGAGGATATGCTAATATCTGAAACTTAAAGCAGATTTTTTTTTATGCTATTTTCACTAAAGTAAAAACATTTAGTAATTTAGCTTATACATTCTAATAAATATGAACTACATAGGTAAGACTAGCTATAAACTACTATGTGTATGGATACATGGGTATATATATAAATGAGTTACCCAAAATGATAAAATCCTATTGGTTAAAACTAAAAACCAAACAAAAACTAAAATACAAGAGGTCATGAATCCTAACATAACGTTTTCTGACACAAAAATGTTAGTTCTTGATCAGAAAACATCATAATGTGAATATGATTGGTGGCAAACTATCCAGGCCATATATACTTGTTGTTATATGTAGTTTAATCGCTTCAAATCACACCTTCTTTGTTTATAAAATAAGATGATGCTAGATTATGTCATAATTTGGCATTATATATATCAAAAGCCAATTTAAGCCATAAAATACATCAAGTGTCTTGACTATAAGTGAGTAATGAGCATGGCACAGCATGTGTACTGATTTATCTACTGATCATCATTTCAAATATATCTGTTTAAATATACCTAGAAACTAAACAATGACAACTATGAAATAGATTTTCATTTAGATTGTTAAAGGTTCAAGTACTTTCATTTTTCTCTATACTCAACACTCAGATTCTTCTACAGCACTCAAAATTTAAATTCTTCACTATTCTCCAAACAAAGTAAGCTAAGGATCATGATCGACTTAGTCTCATCAAAAGTTTTGAAATATATTTCCTACCTAAGGTCAATATATTTTTCAAATAAATTTTCTCATTTGATAAGAAAATTGATATCATTCCCATGCTTTATTTTACAACTTATCATCTACTTTTATTTTCAACATTTTTTTGAAGTTTTCAGAAATAAAACGATAAACGTTTTGTGTTACTACTCTTCTGAAAAACTTTGTTGACTAAGATGTTAATCTCATGCAGGGTTCTTTTTGAGTGGTCAGATGTAGGCCTATTTTCTGTGAATTGAATTTAGTTTGTCAACACAATATTGTTGATCATGCAGTTTCCTCAATCAGACATGCTGTGTCTCTCTGTCCCACTGTTTTTCACCTCACTTGTTGTACATACTTAAGTAATTATTAATCAAAACACAGCTCTTTCTTTTCATAACAAATAAGAAATGAGTCTAGGTGGCTGTGATTTCTCTCCAATTAGGATGGGAGAAAATGAGTATGTACCACAACTGTAATATAATGTATACTTTGTTACCACAGCAGTTTCCCTTATAAAATAAAATATATTACTGATTTAGGTACCATAAATTTGTTCAAGCATTCTATTTCTGTATGTTTATGATAAAAGGCACTTATGGTATATGAGAATAAACCCATGGAAATACATTATTAAACACATTTTATTCTATATACCTTTATTAATTTAGTATATTTCTATTCTATTACATTAGATGATATTAATATAAAGATGATTATATATGTAAGTTATTTAACTTTTCTTTTTACCAATAACTAAATTTATCTTTTAAAATATTGTATAAAAATTTATGGTAGTATATTTACTTATCATCTTTAATCCACTGTTATTAATCCACTTATTATACTAAAAAAAGATTAGTTTGATTCAAAATCTCAGAAATCTCAATCGTCCCCCCTCCAACCTATCAATTCCAAATTAATTTGCACCAAGTAGGAGCAATATCTACCCTGTTACACAAGCCAGAGTCTCTTTTCTTCCCAGCTTTCAAAACAAATCTATATTTAAATTTATTTGATTTTACCTCATGAATATTCTTTGAACATATTCATTCTTCTCCAGCTCTACAATCAAGTCCAAGTTTCTGTCTGTTGACTAAAACATACATCCTCTCAGTTGATCTGTATCTGTTCTTACCCCTTCCCAAACTGGTTCTTCCACTGCAGCTAAAGTTATCTCTTTGAAATGCAGATGTAATCATGCTAGTCTCAATACTTTTAGCCTATAAAGACCTTTATCTCTCCTGGCTTCCATGACTCTGCAAGGCTGGGTCCCTTACTCTCTGGGATCTAGCAGCACTATCTCTCAGTTTCTTAAATCTACCAAGCTCCTCCCTATCAAACACCTTTGCCCTCTGCCTAGAGTGCCCTTCACACTATTCATGTTTTTTCTCCCTTCCCAAACACACTACAAAATAATATTCTCCATCCATCTCACTATTTTTTTGCTTTCTCTCCCTTTGTTATTTCAGCAGAAAGTGTAATGTAATTGTCCTTACTTAATAACCATTTATAACAAATGGTAAATATACATGAAATCTCTGATTAATGTCTTCTGTCATCATCCCTATTGAACTTTAAGCTTCAGTGGGACATGAAGATGTCTATATCGCAATCAATGGGAAGTTTTGTGACATATTAAACATTGCTGGAAACCCTGGTCATGTGGAAATGGAATCAAAACAGCAATGGAAAAGGAATTTATTTTTGTTCACTTTGTAATCATTAGATTATTTTATGATTTTAAATGCATCTAAATTATACTATTTCAAACACTACTTCCTTGAAGTAAAAATTTCCCCTGAGTTTCTTGCAAATAATCACTATAAATTCCAAAAGAAAATGTTTATTCACTTGGGAGTGTGCAACATTTATAAATCAACCACTTAAAGTCACTTATATGTGGCTATTCAGCTACATTTCTAATAACAGTGACATTATTTTCATTTTAGAATGAATATGCTGTTTATTATTACTTCCATAAAATTGTAATAGAAATGATAATATTAGATGTATTCAAGTTTCAGTTGAAGTTTATCCCACTCTTTCCTCTGAAGAAAACATTCAAGCAAAATGCATATAGCCATTGGATTTGCATGTAGATTTCTTTCTCTCAATATTAGTGTAAAAATTAATTTTGAAATTTTAAGTTGATTTTTCTTTATAAATGGACTAATAGGGTATATGATAAAAACAATCATTTTAATATTAATAATTATTGTCATCAGTGTAAACAGTTGGAAAACACACAGGTCAAAAGAAGATAAAAATACAGATCACCCATGAGTCCATAATTCAGAAATACTTACTCCCCAAATTTGGGTTAATTTCTTTCAAGATTTTAAGAAAACTTTCCCCATACTTTTATTATTTTGTAGTATAATGACAATAAGGTACATGTAAGGCTACTTTTAACATTTAAAATTAAAGTGAATTATAAAGTATTATTTTATCATGTCACATTATAGATTCAAATTCTGTGTGCTATAATATTGCACAGCCTTAATATGTTATTTAGAAACACATTATGAATATGCTGCACTTGTTATAGATTTTTATCCACAAATAAATATTTAGGATTTCTGAAGTTTTACTCTTTTATATATTGATATGATGACTATATCTGTATGTGTATTTTGACCAAATAATTGATTATTTTTTGATATTTCAAAACTTAAGCATCCATATTAGTTATAAGTTAATAAATATGTTGGTTCTCAAGGAAAATAATGTGATTTTATTATAATCATAACTTGATTATAGTATTATCAAGGTAAGCTTTTAAGATGGAGATAACTGGTTGAATAAAAGCTATATTTAAATATCATCTATCATTTTATTATTTATTATTATTATTTATGCCTACAGCACCTGGTCTTCCTAAGTGGTCTCCCATCCAAGTACTAACCAGGCCCCACCCTGCTTAGCTTCCAAGGTCAGACATTGGGCTTGTTCAGGGTCGCATGGCCACAGATCATGGACCATGGCTCCACTGCAGTGTGAACCCAGGACCTTCTGCGTGTAAAGCACGCATGCTAACCGCTACACTATGGAACCATGTCCTCATCTATCATTTTAAAAACTTAATATTCTTTCTTTCTTATGACTTATTCATGAACTTTTTTCCCTTATGACATTTTGTTTAAGGTCAATTGATTTTAACAGATACAAAAAATGTTCTCAAAGATAAATTAAGCATCTGTAACATAAAAAATAAATAATTTATCACTTTTTATAATACATGATTTGGTTAAAATGAATCATTGACCATAAAGTAAAAACTAACTCAAGCAAAATTTAGAATACTTGTACTTGACTGTATAAACCTGTTCAAAAGCTGATCGATAGACAAACCTCGTACACATTAAAATTATTTTACAAAAATGTATATGAATTGAGCTCTCCTGACATCCAGACTTCTGTGTCAGTATCATTGTTTAAATGTCTACTAGTGATATCATTTTAGTATAAAGCATCATTATCTGTTTCTTGCATTATTTCAGTAACCTCCTAAGTGGTCTCCCTACATTTCCTTCATACTCCCTAGAGATGTTTCTCGACCTTGCTACTGGTAAATTAAAACCACAATGAGATACCTCTATTCTGTGATTAGAATGTTCCTCTAAAAGTGATCAAGTGCAGAGACAGACTAATCAAGAGAACAAAGTAGTAGCCAAGATAAGAAGTGATGATGACTTTAATAAAATTTTATTATTTGAGAAGGAAAGAAGTGGACAGAGGACATGTTAGAAGAAGAAGGAAATAGAGTTTTTAATGTACTGAATTTAGACGTATGTGAGAGGAAAACAAATCAAGAACCTCTTCTTGGTTCCGATCATGCACAGCTATGTGAAATGTTTTGCCAAATCCTGATATGAGAAGATTGGGTTAGGAGTAGTTTTGATAAAGAGTTACAGGGGTGGAAATCATGAGTTATGTTTTCAAATTGTTAAATAAGAGATTTCTATATAATATCCAAATAAAGATACTGATTAATTTGGACTTTATGAAATTGTGTCTTTTTTTTTGGTAAGCTAAAAGCAATTAAATGACATCAATTTCACCTAATAGTATGTAATTATATATATGAGTCTGTAGATCAAGAAAAATTCAAATTTAGAGAGAAATTTTGAAAGCTTTGGAATATTATTGTTATTGAAAGCCATGAAGCTAGATGAGAACATATAAAAACAAAGTATAAATAAAAAATGATCCTATAGATGAGATGGGAGTCTAATAATATTTATAGATTAAGAATAGGTGGGAAGTACAACAAGAAATCTCAGAAAAAAAGGCTGAAATGAGTCAAATTTTTGTATTTCCTTGAATAAAATAGCAAAACATTGTTTTGGTGTCTGATCTTTTGGCATTGCTGTTTTCTACTTCCTATCATATTAGTAAGACAAATACAATTTCCTGAGCCACTGTGAGTCTGAAAAGTTGGCTCTTGATATAACAATCTTAGTAAGTATTTTCAAATATTCACAACCCTAGGATTTATCTACATGCAATACTCAATGTTTTATACACTGCTCCAACTCCTACCAACTATTCCATAAAGTATTGACAGTTGAGGGTAGACTCAAAAAGAAATACACAATCATAATATCTTCCTATATCATGCAATGAATTTGGCAATGAGTTTCAAAACTCATATTTCCTTGATAAATGGAGCAATAAAAACTGAGCATTTTGACTTTTTCTTTGCTTCAATAGACTGTTGACTTTTTCATTTTTATAATCAGAAATTCAGTCTAGTAGGGCAAATATATACTTGTTATCTATCTGGGGATTCCTTCTAAATTTAGGAGACATTCACTTGATGGATAATCAACAAGTGGCAAATATCTACTATAACCAGTCAATTCCCTCCTGTCCCTTCCGCAACCTCTACATATATTCTTCTTTTTATATTTTGGGGAAAAATTGATTTTACTTGACATAACTCAAATATGTCTTATACCACTGAAACAAATTCCATTTGCAAAGGAAGATGACCTAAAATTTCATCAGTTTTCGCATCCATTTTGAAGTCCAGACTCTCTAGGAAATCTTAGTTCCTCTCTATGTAATAAAGTTTGTTTGTTACAAAATAGAAATAAATACAAAAAACTAACAAGAATTCGAAAATGGATAAAGGCTATTGTCGTGGTGTTTAAAAGTAATCATGAGGCCATAGCATATACTTTACAACTGACCTCCTCCACCACCCATTTTAAATTCTCTGGCTTTCAGACATAACCTAAATTTGTCAGGATTCTCTACCAAATGGTATGATCCAAACTTTTATTTATGAGAGATCTGTAATTTTGGTGGTCCTGCATGTATAGATTGCAATAATACTTAGTACTCCATATAATTGTACTATA
The DNA here is from genome assembly GCF_902729225.1 of Pteropus medius. Classification (NCBI taxonomy): domain Eukaryota; kingdom Metazoa; phylum Chordata; class Mammalia; order Chiroptera; family Pteropodidae; genus Pteropus; species Pteropus medius. The sequence goes on along the minus strand of NW_024354502.1, from coordinate 13,542,539 downwards.
TGGTTGCATTGAGATCACCTGAGTTCCATCCATAGTCTTTCCTCCATTATGAAATACTTATTCCTCTGATTCCTCCCAGTCAATATAAATAATCCCCTTTGCCTTTTGATCTAATCGTATGAGAAGCTGCATTGGACAAGAGGCAATCTTAAGCTCTGAATCAATGTAACAACAATCAATCAATGTAATTCAATGACCATATTTGAAGCATTCCTTGAAACCCAAACTTCCAAATCAGCAGAGCCCAGAATCATAAGGGTAAGAATACATTTCCCCCACCAAGCGTATATTTAGATATATTCCACTTCTATCCTTTGTTTCCTACTGTGTTCTACTTACGGGAGGACATTTTCAAAATAGTGATTCCTAATTTAAAACACATTTTATAGCCTGCAGGATAGCATTATAACTCTGCAATGTCCTGTCGTGTGTGGCTCCATACTAAATCTTTAAAAATCCATATAAAGTCATTTACTTCTCTTTAATAGGGTATGAGATAACTGAATGTCATGGATATCAGTTGGTACTTTTGCTGTAATGATAATTATTTGCTCAGATACATATCTGAGATAACAGAAAAAGGCATAATGCATTCATATGTATACAGTTAGTAGTGCTAAACAAATGATGATGGGTAAAAAAAGCAAATATAGATTTCAATATTCAAAGACTGACATGGGGATATACCCTATTGGAAAGGTCTAAATTTGAGGTATGTGTCCTAGCTATAGTAGAATGATATATGGGAAATAAAATATGGGGAATTTTTCATTGTATTAGAATTTTTGTCTTGAGTGGGAGAGAAAGAGATATTACATACCTAGAAATACTCAAATTGAGTAGTGTTATATAGTTTCCCTGGTTGCTTTCAACAACAGATGGAACAGAGGCTCTGAAAATAACAGAGAGGTGACCAAAAGGAGGGCTAATAGAATAACACATGCTATGCTTATTTGTAAAAAATGGTTTTAGACTGGTATTTTAGCTCATAGCTCAGGTGGGCTAATTGGAGGGCACATTCAGAAAACTTATTTTAGTTCTCAAATATCAAGTAATGTGTGTTTGTCCTGACTGTCCGTGTGGTTGCGTACCTTTGAGATGCCTTCCAGTAACCCCACCTCCCGGTATTTGTACCACTGGGTATTCTATTCCCAGCTTTTGCTCAAGTTGATCTCTGTAACCAAAAGAATATGACAGATTGACGGCCTGTTACTTCTGAGGTTAGTTTATGATTAGTTTATTTCATCTTGGTCTATCTCTCTCTTTTGCATCACTCCCTTGAGGAGAAGCCAGCTGTCAAGGAGCATAGCTCTATGGTAGAACCTATGTAATAAGAAACTGAGCTTTCTGCTGATGACTGTATGATTGAACTATCATGGAAGTAGATCCTCCAGTTCCTGTCAGACTTACATATGACTGCAGTCCTGGCTGACAGCTTGACTAAAACCTCATTAGATGCCCAGAATCAGGATCAGCTATCTCACTACTGGATTCCTGATATCAAAAACTAAACGAGATAATAAATGTTTATTGTTTTAAACTGCTGAATTTTAGGTTGATTTTATACAGCAATAGAAAATTAAGTCTGTTTCATAGATTTCTTGAAAGCTTTGTAGAGCTATATTGATAGCTATTTGTAGTTACTGTCCTACTTATAATTTTTGATAACTGATATTAGGCTTAGTGAAGGTAATTAATTATTAGCAATAAACCAAAGAAATTGAGATATTCTGACAGAAGTTTTAATATGCCACAGCAAGAAAAAAATTAAAGCATAATTAATGTCTATTAGTTTAAACAGAGGATTTAGAAAACAGTGAAATCAATTATTTGATATAGAGATACCTGGTTAAAACTGAGCTCCTGGCCTTCACCATAATTGGCTTACTTCCCCTACCTAAGTACTGAATTATGTCTAAGATGTTAGATTAACTCATGGAATGTTTAATTTCAATTAAAAACTGGACTTAAAAATTATTTATGAGTCAAATTTTCTTTCAAAGTGAACTTTAACATTTTTAGTCAACTGAACATTCAGAAATATGGTTTTCTATATTTATTTTTCCTTTTAGTAATGAGCACACAGATAACTACCCCTAATGTGGATGTATAAGCTTGTGGGTAAGGCAATATTTATTTGAGGTGTTTACCATCTGATGAAGTTTTGTGAATTACACCAATTTAGTTCAGTATATTACGCTAATTAGACCCACTGTAAATACTTTTTGAATGGAATTTAATTGTATTGCTAATGTCTGATTGACATAAGATTACTATTATTTTAACAGTTGCTATCAATTCTCTTAAATTCCATTGGGGAAATGTATTTCCCAAAGACTGTGAAAGAAAAATCACCTGAAAGGCATAATGACTTCTAAAATGCCAACTTCTACAGTTTCTATTTTAAGACATCTTAATAGTTACAAAGAACCACTTAGGAAAGACTTAAATACATCTCTTCCTCCAGGTCTACTAAGAAAATTATCTCTAAAAATACCTGAGGACCCCTCGTCGAATTATGAAAGTTGCTAAATCATTTACAGATATGTGGAGTGTGTCTGTGTGTATGTGTGTGAGTGTGAATGGTGTAAAAGTTGATACTGATTTTTTTCTTGCATGTTTTAGGTATGTGTTTTAAAAATTGCACAATAGATATGAGGATGTATTTGTAAGTAGCACAAAGCCTCAGAATTTTTGGCAAATCGAAAAATGCTTTAGTAATATCGGTATATTGTCATTGAGAGATCATATCATAAGTGACTCAGATACTTGGAAATAATGGAGAGCAAATAATGCCCTAGTTAATTTATGACAAACAATAGAAGAAATCATACCAGAATCCAAGTGTTTGCTCTTCCAACCTGCTCTTTGGCTAAATGCATGATTAGGCTAGAATGCCTGCCTGGAAATGAGGGCAATGACAGACAATAAAACATGTACTATTATATTGTCATGATTCCATTTTCTGTGAAGAATAATATAGGGAAAACTTTAGAGATAAAATGTTTTTTTATAACGATACATACACAGCAGTGAGTACCACCTGGTATTTTGAAGCAATGACTTCATGCACCTACCATTTAAAAAGCTATTTTGCATTCTCATTAATGAAAATATATAGCTTAAGAGAAAATGCTAGGTATTATAATTAGTATTCTCTTATACTCCAACAGCACAAGATCATTTCAGTTTCTATTTACTCATCTGTCAGTGTTTTACAGGTACACTTATTTTTTTTTTTTTAACATAACACCTGCATCTAGACTCTTACAAAATGTTATGCAAAATGTACTTAAGCTTTTCAGGTTTCTGCACATATACTCAAGATATGTGTTCTACATTAAATAGCAGTAGGCACAGGTGTCCCAAATTAGTCTAAGTTTGTCTAGTTTAAAACAAAATACTACCATGTGTCTTTTGCATTTTAAAAACCTTACAAATATTATGCTTCAAGGTGATTAAATCTGGAAATCCATTACAAAGTATTCCACTTCCCTCTTCTGTATTTCATTCTTATGGTAATCCTCTCTGCTCCCATTTTCATCAGTATTGTCCCTCGCATGCCCATGAATGAGAATATTTTCTACCTAGAAGCACCTTTATTTACTAAAAAAAAAATTTTTAAGTAGTTTTAGTTTGAGTTTCCCACAACTCTTGTTTGAATGACTGATAGTGGTTAAAATGCTAGGATTATGTTGAGAAATTTAATGTTGTATCAATTCACATTTACATTTCTTTTTGCATTTCTTTTATATTTTATATAAACAAATAAATGCTCCTTCAGCGAGGGAAGCTTTGCCAACAGCAACACAAGGAAAGCATTAGCATGGATATTTCTACTCACCTGGTTTCTGAGTTTTGTATGCCTGTCAGGCCTGAATTATGTGCCTTTGAGGCAAGTACCGAATCTAATTTTCTGTATTTCCCTATTGCAGCACCATGTTAATGTAGAGAGGATCTGTAGCAAATTTATAATATAAAATAAAAAATTTTTATCTTATCCCTTTTCTTTGTTTTTTTTCTTTTCTCCTTTTATTATTTTTAAGGCTTTTTTTCTCTATATATATTTGTTTTCAGATAACATTTATATGTATATTTGATCTGAATATTTCTGAAACCAGTATTATATTATGGTTATATTTAAACTTCATATTTACTACAAGAACCAAAAAGTTGAACGAGATTTGTTAGTTCTCATAAATATTCAAAAATAACAATGACAACAAAATGTCTTAACTAAAATTTGGTTGTTTCTCCTCAGCTGGCCTTTTCTCCATTAAATGTTGTGAGATAAATCCTGACTATTAAAAGAGAGAGCAGGGAATTTGAAAGTGCAACATTCTGTGTTTGTTTCCTTTCAGTAGATATAACTCTATGCACTATATCTATTTCTAAATAAAATTTTTATTCAACTATTTCTAAAATTGGAAATGTTCATTCAATTAGGTGTGGTTAGAGCCAAAACAATTTAAAAAAAATATTAAACCTTTGTAGAACCGCAAACAGCACACACACAAAAGAAGCATATGCAGAGGTAAACAGAATAGTGAACAAATTTGACAGTTGAGAAAAACAGGAAGGAAAATGACCTTTGAGGATCAGAATAGAAAGGAGCCTATATACTTTGTTTTTCAGGCTCTGGATATCTGAATAGATAAGCACGAAGAAAGCAGGTGTTGTATTAGACAAAGAAATGGAAAAAAATCTGAAAGCATGAGACTTTCAGTGATTTCAACCATACATGAATGCCTGGATAAATTGGGATTGTAGCCAAATGGAATGAAACGAGGCAACAGAAATGAATCATGCTGTGCTTCACTGGGGATATTAGCAGCCTGATAATTGTGCCTGAAGTGCTTTCCATTGTTTCTGTCTAATTGCCATTTAATTCATCATTTCACACAGAAGTTAAGGCTGAAACTCAAGAAACATTTTGAGTCATGTCAGTTCATTTTAGGACTTGTTTTGTCTGCTAAATTCAAGTCATTTTCCCACCTTACAAGTCATCCATCTGAAGGAAATGATTATAAATGACTTGAAAAATAATATGGATGGGTGCTAGGATATCAACCCCGTTGCCTATTTTTCTATTAACCTTTTATTCCTGGTGTGAATTTTGAGAAATATATTTTCCCATTTTAAAGATGGGAATACAAATATTAATGGGATAGGATTAATTATAATTTTAAGGTAGAGGTAGTAAATGGCCATTGAACCCAAAATTTCTGATTATGAGTGATATGTTCTTTCTCAACAATTCAATATTATTGAACAAACAGATCGTCACATACAGAAGTTTTTAAAAATATTAATACATATTGAGTTGTGCAAAACCATTCCTATTTAATCACATTTCAGTCTGTATAAGAGCCTCCTTGGAAGGGCACACAAAGAGGATTTTTATCCCTGGTTCACCTGCCTCCCTTCTCTCTTTTCTCTCTCCTTCCCTCGTCGCTTGCCTTCTTCCTTCCTTCCTTTCCTTCTCTGCCTCTTCATGTTAGTTAAGGATCAGTTTTCCACCATCTCATGTTGGAGGTTGGTGAAAATCAAACTTCACTCTGTCCAGAAAGTAAGAAAGGGTTCTGACATACTTTGGGGAGGAGCAGCTATAAAACTAACCTCCTCCGAGTATAATCTCATTTTGATGTGGAACTAAGTGATCCTTACTTCCAGGTATAAGTTGTAAAGGAACAAAATATGTAAACTTTGTTATAAAAATATATAAATTTTTTGTGACAAAAAATTTTATAAATATAAAAAAATATAAAAATATATAAATTCCAACCTCCTGAGTTTACAGGCCACAACTTTCCTCTTGTGGGGCAATAAGTTACTTATTATTACCAATGGGAGCGTCTTATCTAACTTGCAAATGTTTGACAGATTAAACAACTGAGAAGGGTACTTTTTGAACTCTTTCTCATACTTGGTTAACTAGAAAATAAATATCCTCGAGCTTTTCTCAAGGCAGGGACTATTTTTACTTGATTCTTAGATATAAATTTGAGAGACGGAAGAGGAGAACTTTTAAGACTATTGCTTAATTTATTCTTACCCATTTTCTACTCTCCTAAACAACAACAACAACAACAACAACAACAAACTACATGAACTCCTAAATTGTTGGTTGATGAGCTGGTTGATGAGAACTATGCATGCACCTGGCCCTCTTGTAAGAACTCAGGATAATTCTGAAGGGCTATCCTTATTGCAGAGCTCCCCATCGGGTCTACTGAAACTGCTTTGCAGTCCAGCTTCCTGCTCTACCCAATCCGGTTTTCTCTCTTTCCCTTCTACAGGTAATGATCTGAAGATCACTACCTAATAAACCTCCTGCACTCTACTCTCCATCCGAGTCTGTTTCTAGGAACCATCAACAGATTTCTATAAGAAAGCAGGCTTTTGAAGGAATCACTGGGCTTATGCCTTCTGGTTGCCTTCCATGTTTAGAAGGCCGGAGTCTTGAAGTTTTACCCTTTTAAGAAATATATGTGATAGTTTAGAAAAATATCCAGAAATCTACAGTGAAAAGCAGTGGAAATCACCATGGGCTCAGAAACTAATGTTCTAGTCCAATCATCTTATTCTCTAACTGGAGAACTTAGAGAAATGTTAGATATAACATTTCATGTCATAAACAAAATACAGCACAATATCTGCAACGTAGTGGTACTTTAATATATTTCTAGTAGACTAAACATTGTAAAGGCTTTAACCATGAAATAATTTCCAATACTACCTTATATCAGCTCAGCAAAGAAAAATTATTTATAGTGATATTTGGAAGAAAGGGAATGGAATAGAGAAAGAAAAAGAAAACCATTCAGAAGCATTCTGGTTATAAATCTGTTTCAATGAGACTTTATTTTTTAAATACAGCGTTATCGAGATATAATTGATATACAAAAAAAATCTGCAAAGTGCAAAAGGGTGAGATCAGACTCCTATCTTATGCCATATACAAAAATCAACTTAAAACAGGTTAAAGATTAAAACTTAAGACTGGAAACTGTAAAATTCCTAGGGAAAACCCTTGTGACACTGGGTTTGGTAATTTTATGGATCTGACACCAAAAGCATAGGCAACAAAAGCAAAATAAGCAAATGAGACTATACCAAAATATAAAACTTTGCCCAGAAACAAACAAACAAATAAATAAATAAAATAAAAATAAAATAATCAACAGAGTGAAAAGGCAACCAACAGAATGGAAGAAAATCATCACTAGCCATGTATCTCGTAAGAGTTAATTTCAAAAGTATGTAACTTCTACCAATTAAATTCACTATAAATTTAACAGCAAACAGCAAAACAAAATAAAACAAAAAACTCAGGCAAACAAACAACCAGTTTAAAACGGTCAGAAGATTTGAATGGACATTTCTCCAAAGTAAACATACAAATGCCCAAGAGAGATATGTAAAGGTGCTCAACATCACTAATCATCTGGGCTATACAAATCAAAACCACAAAGAGATATCATTTTACCCCTGTTAAGGTGGGATATATATAGTTATGATGTATCATCATTATATATATATGATGTATTGGTGAAGATGTGGGGAAATTGGAAACTTTGTACAGTATTGATGTCGAAGGAATATAAAAAAAATGTAAATGGCGCAATCTCAATCGAAAACAGTATGAGTTTCCTCAAAAAGATGATGTTTCAAACATATTGAGATTAGGATTTGCCCTAAGATTCTGTTCCTGTTGTAAAATTAAGCCTGAAAATATTGTTATCTGATGACAGTCTTTAGGCAGTCATTCAGGTATTTTTCTTGTTTGCTTTATTTATAGAAAGTATAGGGTTCCCTGACCATGTAATTTATCATTCTACCAGGACACTCTAAAAGGGAATGGAACACCATTACTAATCATGCAAAGACAAGAGGAATAATCTAGGACTGTTCTAGGCAAGCCAACATATATTGTCCACAATATTTACAGTGCTTCCAGGCTAAAATTAGGGTTCAATGGAATGTCATATGCATTGACATGGGCACTCATAAAGAGAAATTGCCTCTCCCCATTTTCAGACTCTAGTAATAGTTGGACTTAATCATGGAGGAACAGAATTAGAATAAAAAGATCTAGCTTGAACCTGAATTCATGGTTTAGAGTTTCCGGAAACTCTCAAAGACAGCCTCATAGCACTGTGATACTTCTCACATATCACACTGAACCGAATTCATTATTGGGAAATAATAAAGGATTAGTTAGGCAATGCATAAATATTTTAATAAATAAATACCCTGACTTCAAGAAACAGGGATAGTGCAGTTTTCTTATATGATTTTATCTCACTGTGTATGACTTCTCAAATATGCTTTTATCTCACTGTATATGACTTCTCAAATATGCCTAAGGTTACGATCTCACTGTGTATGACTTCTCAAATATGCCTAAGGTTTATCTCACTGTGTATGACTTCTCAAATATGCCTAAGGTTACGATCACATAGGAATTTTGAGAAATTACTGTTATGATTCAGTAGGTTTGGAACGAGGCTCTGAGATTGTGCATTTATAACAAGCTCCCAGTAATAGTAATGTCATTAGTCCAGTGTGCATACTTTGAGTAGCAAGAACCTATATTAATTTCTAGATACATTTATTATTTAAAAGCTATTTGTGACTAGTCATCTCAGGCAATTCTAACGACATTGACATGCTTGTCTTATGTACTTTGGGAAAGTATCCATAAGTTAGTCAATTTCTAGCAAGGTCCAAACCCCAAAGAGAAAATGATATCTTTTATATATTTTATATTAATAAATATAATGCTAAATATATTAATAGCAGCTTACTGATTACATTTAATGGTTTACAAAATACTTTCAAGTTAGTTTATCTCATAATCGAGTTTTCACCGATTATCTTTTAACAAGCATATCCCTATTTAGACTGGATCACTATCCAATACATTTTAAATGAATATATGTTTAAATATTAGAACATTAATTTTTAAAATTATATGATAGCTTCGCTCGATTCTTTACATTTAAAATCTGAAGAGTTAGGTCTAAAAACAATGTTACTTGGGGTATTTATGGGGATAATAAATATCAACTATCTTCCTTACCTGAGTTTAAAACCAATTAAAAAATAAATTCAGGTGTCAGACAAACAGAGATTAAATCTCATCTTATTATTAGTAATGAAGACAACCCCAGGAAGTGTTTCTTAAGCTGTGGATTATTCATTTTACAACTGAATGAGACACATGTGTTTACCTAATCACCAGCACAGAGAAATATTGCAGGACTTTTCACTAGGAATGGGCTATTACTTTTACAGTTTTACAGAAAAGAAGGTAGGTTTGAATATAATTTCAGAACAGACAGCAGGAAAGAAAAAAAGAAAAGAAAAATAGGCTGTTTCCTCAAACTTATTCACCGGCTAACTCACTCTTCCTCCTCTGAGAGTCGCGAGTAAGGGAGCTTAGTGTGGTTGTGAATATTACAATGCCAGTTATATCTCTCTATGGAATGGAGAATAAATGTTACTTACAAGCTTGGAATGCTTTAGGCTTAAGTTAAGAACTTAAAAGAATTCCGAAATCTCATTTGAATAAATTTGGGAAACAGTACATATCAATGAGGAAAAAAAGAAAGTTTTTAGATATAACAAAACATGAAGTACTTTAAGGGTTAACAAAGCACACTTGCTGATATAATCATACATTTTAAAACTTGGTATTAGTACAATGCCTGATTCATAATGGAGTAAAAGTAATTTTACGTATTTTCATTCGAATTATTATAATCCTCATTTTGTATAAAAGGATATTAGTACTTAAAGTATTAACCACTTACATAACTTATAAGTGACGGAATTGAGTCAAATTCATCTCAGGTTCTTCCATTACCTAGAACTGTACTCAATTAGAACACTGCAATATCTATCCCAACACACCAAATTTACAATGTTTCTGGTGAACATTACCTTTTTGACACCACACTGTAAAATGGTTAAATAAAGACACAGTAATTTCATTTGGGATATTTATAAGAGAGGAACATGGGGTGATTAAAATGGGAGCTTTTGCAAGTTCTATATATTTTTAAGTGATTAGATAGAATAGTCATAAAAGGCATGGGCAAATAAATTAGACTGTTCCAGTTCAGTGTTCTTTCTGGTTCAAATATCTATACAAATTAGTTTTCTAATCTACTCTGTAAGATAGAAAAAACGATAACTCTCACATAAAGAGATTGGAAGGCCCTAATGAAATAATAAATGCACAGTATACAGCTTAAACACTTAAAATTTGTTAAGTGGATTTCTTCTTCCTTTCCTTCCTTACTTCCTTCTTTCATGAAGTATTTTGATGATGTAATTTAATTTATATCAGGCAATAAAAATATAGATTCTGCCCTCAGGAGACTTACAGTCTATTAGAGGAAAGAGAACTTAATCAAAGATTAAAGGTTTATATAAAAAAAATACAAACTTTTGGTTTTGAGAGACACTATGGAGGCCACATCTTCATGCTGTAATTTGAGGATTTGTCAGGAAAGATTTCCCTGTGAAAATAATAGTTAAGTTGTGGTCTTGAAAAAAAATAATAATTTAACTAGTTAGAGAGGGATGCATGGGAAGATTCTTCCCATAGAACAGACACTGGTAAGAAGAACAAGAGCCAATTCAAAGTGGCTGGAAACCACAGAAGGTCAAAGAAGATCAAGGTTCAAAATGTGTTTTAGTATCTGCTAGTAGGAAATAATCTGGACCCCCAAATTTTTAAAAAACAAGCCAACAAACCAAAACCAGGAAACCAAGATATGCCTGGATCATGGAACAGGAAGACATTATCAATTATTAAAGCTAATTTAACAACATTTTTATTTTATTTATTTTTTATTATTTTTACTGGAATTATACAACCAATGTATTGATAATAAAAGATTATTAGCAACTTCTTTTTAAAATATATATCCCATCAATCCATTCAGTAATTACCTCTGCAAATAATATCACTAATGAAGTGTGTAAAGAATTTCTAATAGATACTACAGAGAGTCAGAATATTTGTAAGAGGAGACAGTTAAAATGCAGTGCATAATGGCTGACACAGGTTAGTCAATTCTCCTTAGGAACACAACACATATTGCCAACTGTTTCTCTACATATTTTGCATCTCAATGAACATATGGGTCCTCTGATGACTTGTGCTACATTCATGGTCCTATTCAAATGTACAAGGTGAGAATTTTGTGCAAATTCATTAGTAACACCTGAGACTCTCTCAGTTCCAAGAAAGCACATTAATCAGGAAAACGGACTGGAATAAGAATGACTATTAAGAAGTAGAGTGGCTTCTTATCATCTTGCTTCACATCAACTATTACAAAGTGCTCCAACTGTCAAGCAACAGCTCTCTTACTACACAGAGGTTCCAGAACAACAGTCTCACACTGTGCATGATCATAGATAAGCTCTTTATAATACCACACTTGACTATGAATGGGACATTTTATTTATGAACACAACAACAACAGAAACAAAACAAACTCTGGTTTCACCTCTCTCTCACTCTCCTTTTCAATTTTTTCTTAAACTTTTCAAAACCTGGGATATTAAAGTATGACAATCTTATATGTAATTTTAACTTTGGGTTACAATTTTGCAGTTTGGTGACAACTATATTGAACTTATATTGATATTGCATTAAGCAACAGCAACTTTCTCAAGGTTCTCAACTAACTAGAGAATATATGATTCCAAGTTATTTTACTAATTTAGAGATATTAGTCAAAATCAAAAGACCAATGTGACTAAAATGGACAGAAAGATGTTTTAATATGGATATGATATTGAAAACATAGTTGCATGCAAAACTCTAGAGTTGGAAGTTACAGTATTTTAAATTTGAAGGATCGTCTTTACTATTTTTTTACCAATATATTAGTAAACATTACTAAATAATAATCATATTTTTCATTTAATTAAACATTGACAGCCGTACATTCAGCTCTATTCATAAACCTAAGAGAGTCAGCCTTAATCTTTTCATTCCCTTAGTTAATCAAATCATTAATATGTGCCAATATCATTTAATAATACTTCTTGAATTAATTGGCTGCTATCCATCACCACTGTGACTACCATTATCCAAACAACCATATCTCTTACTTGGATACCTCTAATTCTACTTCATTTTCTATCTACACTCTCTATCACTTTTTCAGCCAGTTAACTTTATAAAACACAAGACATGAATTACATAATTTATATAACTGCCATAGTAATGCTTCAATAACTTTCCATTATATTTAAAATATGATCTTCCCTACTCACAATCTTACCCATGTCATTCTCTCTGGCCTCATTTCTAATCATCACACCCCTTGATCAGCATGATCAAATCATACTTGTCTTCCCATTCCTCCAATACATCACAGTCTCCTACACTATCTTTTCTATAAGCAGTTTAAATAGATGAAATTCTCTTAGCTTATACCCTCAATCATTATTCTCAATGCCTACTCATTCTCAGCTTCCATCCAGATCTCAGCTCGTCTCATCAATGTGGAAATGATTTGAGTAAGCATGCTATGGAAGGTATGTTTAATTCAGTACTGTCTTTATTTTCCATCATGGTAGTTATTGTACTTTTCTTATTTTGTTTTTATTAATATATTTTATATTAATATATAAATATAAATAAAAACACAATATATAAATATATTTTTTCTGACTCCCTCATTGGAGCAGCAATTTCATCGTTTCTAATTTACCATTTTAGTCTTGGAGGTTGGCACATAATAGATGTTCAAAATAGTTTCAAATAAATAATTAAAACTTTTAGGAAATTTTTAGAATTAGAAAGAGCATAAAGTCCCTAAGTAAAACACAGACACACCCTTACATAGATACCCCCATGCAGACACACATATAATATATCTAAAATCTAACAAAACACATCGCTAGTGAAGACTTTTTTGTTGTTGTTGTTTGTTTTTTTAGCTTAGAGTAATGGGAAATAAGTAGTAAAGAGTCATAATCTCGTGTTTTGTATTTCTCCTATAAAGAAGAAAATCTGTAAAAATAAGTTTCTTGCAATGAGAAAGAGACAGAGATAAGAAACAAAAACAAATGAGACAGAAAAGAGAAAAGGAGAAAAAAACATATTAAGTAATGAAATTAATTTAAATATATATACACTGCTCTTCTGCCTCTTTCAACTTTGTGAGGCTATTTAACTAATAAAATATACAGTACTTGATTCTGTAAAGAATATTTCTTAAACTGGCTTACTCATATGAATACTAGAATATCTATATCAGTAGAGTGATACTATCCAGTTACTCCGGTATCTAGATGTAATAATATCTAAAGGAATAACAAAAAATTATGAAAAGAAATAGATTTGAAATAAGAAATGAACCTCTACTCAGAAAAAAAAAGATTATGCATAGTTTAATATGTGAATGTATATATAAGCAATTCTAAAAATGTACATATTTCAGCCCCTTCTTCCTAAGGAGCTAGGATTAACCTTTAATATGGAAATTATCTTTGTTTTGTTTCTCTTATCTAATGATATCATTTATATTTTATATTAAGAGATCTATTTTTATTTCTGGACTGCTATGAGTCTTTTTAATGTATTCATATCCTAGTCATACCTCAAAATATAAAGCTGTATAATTTGGCTTTTCAACTTAAGCATAACTATCTCTTACTGTTTAAAAGATGGAAAGGTTTTGAAAGACTCATCAGCAAACTGGTTTTTCAAATTTGTTTTTTTAACACAACTATTCTAAGGCATCTTATATATAATTATGAAAAATTATGTAGTTTTATATTTTAGAAATATTCTATAAATAACATGCTATTCTCCAATCACCTAGTTAATGTTTTATTTTCCTTCAAAAGCAAGTTCATATCACAATTCAGTGAGGAGCTCTTTTTCCATCGTCCTTCCTTCCACAGTAAAAGATTACATCTTCAATGCTATTTTTGTCTCTATTAGTTATCCCTTGCTGTGAGACAACAGCCTAAAACTTAGAGGCTTGAAAAAAACAAACATTTAATATTTTACAGTTTGTGTGGATCAGGACTCTGGAAATTGCTTAGCTTGGCAGTTCTATCAAGACTTTTTTCCTTAGGTTGTAGTCAAGATGTCAGCCTGGAAAGCAGTCACCTGAAGGAATGACTGGCATAGAGAACCCACCTCTTTGATGTGTTACATGCCTGTTGCAAGATGCCTAGGCTCTTCTCCATGTGGCTCTCTCCGTAGGGCTGCTTCATTGTCCTCACAAAATGGTAGACTGTATCCCTCAGAGTGAGAGATGCAAAAGAGAGGGCTGAATTTTGGGGACACATGTATTATGAGTACCAATGTCTCCCCTAATTCCAACTCATTAGGTTTTACAGCACTGTGAGAATCATATCCACAGTTACAGTTACCTTGTATATGACGTGGAAAAGACCACGTTAATAGAGGACATTTATTTTCTTGATAGTAGGATAAATTGGCTTTTACTACTTTTTCAACCCAGAGCAATCTTCTGGGGACTAATTAAATTATAAATTGGATTGTTTTTACATTAAATTCCTTATTACAATTTGATTTTTGTTTTAAACTTCCTGTAGAATGGAGTAAGAAAATTTAAGCCCGCGTGCACTTCCCTGTCAAACTTTTTCCTATATACCAGCATGTAGGAAGTTATAGGTCTCATACCTTTTTGATAACACAACAACAGGTCTTTCATTTTGCTTTCAAAATGGATGTCAATTGCTTTCAGCAATAGCTACACTATGGTTCCTATCCATTAGCGATGCATCGTCACAAATGATTTTCTAAGATATTTTCCTAGGGACCAAATATTTTATGAATAGGAGACAAAGTGATATCCAGCTGTTTTTTTCCATCATATGTCTTCTTATTTGTTTAGGCTTTTATTTTTTCCTATTTTCTTTTTTCTAAAGTCATGTATGTTTACATGAGGCAAAAGGCTGAGGCCCTTGGCTCTGTTAATGTAAACTAGGATTCCTATAAGACCAGCACACTGCAGTTTTCAATTTTCCATTATGACTCTCTATTAAATATTGGTAGCTGCTTCCTACTGGTACCTTGCTCTGAAATTGTCTCTCAGTGGGATTTTGAATAGCAATGAGCTATGTCATTAACCTTTATCATGAAAATAAATACTGAATCTAAAGATAAATGCTTTATTTTGTGATGAAATATATGAATCATCAATTTGGTGAAGAATTTCTCTTTAACTCACCTAGTGGTTTTTGTTTTTGTGGTGGGAGATCCTAAAAATTGAATTTTTTTATTAAAAAAACTATTTGAGAAGCAATAATTAAAAGTCAACCTATATTTGACATATACTTATGATTCATAATATGTGTCTCAATCTAAATTTATGAAAAAGGTGTGACAAAATTTTTGGCTTTTATAAAACATGCATTTATGTTCTTCCAAAATGAGAAATTATATTAATTTTTAAAGGATAAATCAAGCCTTTTCTGGAAACAAAAATATAATCTCAAATCCCTCATGAGAAGATAGGCATACCAAAAAATAAAATAAAAATAAAATACCCCTGCTACATTATTATTTGAATCTAATTGTCAATTGTTATAACTTCAGTGGTTGATATCCAGAGAGGAATGTGTGACTGTGTAGGAAAATAATCCAATTTATAATATGTTCCAACTTCACAATGTGTTTTACAATGATACAATAACTAAATTAAAAAAACTATTTACTTCATTAATCAGTTGTAATTTGTTCTAACAATTGTTTAAATATTTAGTTACAATATTTTTCTAAATTTCTACATCACTCTTTGTTCTTAATCTGTGTCCACATACCTAAATGTTGACTAATTTTATTTAATTGACATATAGATTAAAAAAGTAGATTTTAAAATTATGATTGTACGACTTATTATTCTAATAACTAGAATTTTGTTTTTGTCATTAATAACTTAATAGGTTAAAATAGTTAATGTTTTAAAAATCTCATTCACTTAGTGTATCTTTAAATCTTATGGTGAATGCTATATTTAATTAAGGTTGATCAAGGTTGGTTAAACCTTTCTAGATATCTAATTTCCAAAGGATAATATTTGTTGGAACAATGGTAGAGATTTGCATAATCTAAGAATTATTTTCCAAGGTTTTGCCTATATCTAGGCAATTTCAGGACTCTATCATGACTGAATAAATTGATCATTTTTTGTGCATGATTTTTCATGACTTGAAACCCCCTTCTAAAGAATAATAGACTATTTGCTAGCACCACAGGGGTATAGTCCTTCTTACAAGTAAACTAAAAATATACAGCAAATGAACTAAAGGTATGACAATGTATCTCGGATAGTAAGCAAGGTATAAATCTTAAATAAATAAGCCAATTTATAAATTGTCAACTAAACGTGTTATTATTTAATGAGTGCTTAAGCTTAGGTGTTAGAAGAGTTGAGTTCTCCAGAAAATGTGGAAACATGTAAGAAAATGGCTCAAAACTGTACATTCAATGTAGTAGGTAATTCATTTGAAAAAAAATACAAGTATTTTAATTGGTACTTGTGGCTCATAGCAAAAAAGTCTGTTACTATTTTTAGATTACTTAGACATTTTGGCCCTCTTAGTCTAAGAGTTTTGTTCATTTAGCACTTGTGACTAGAATACTTTTGTCATTAAAAATATCAATTATGTTTTGATAAGAAAGTAATTATTTAGAGACCATCTTTCTTCCTTATTTTTACAATGTTCCTGGTCTTGCACCTTTAGTTATGCATATAATCATCAAGTGATGCCACAATCCTTGAGGCTGAGCTTCAGTGAAACATTAAATAGTTTCCCTGGCTGCCACCATGTCACCATGCCACCATGAGGTAGTTGCTAGGATGTTAGTCAGCATCGATTCATTGCATATACTCAGCCCTGAGTACTTGACTTTTTGAAGAATATTGATTCAATACTAAGTAAAGGTTTTGGGAATGGAGAGTGGAAGAACATTTCTTGCAGAGAGAACAGTGTGATCGATGTACAGAAGCAGATACGACCATTGCTGATTGAGAATGAGTGGGCCCACTGACAATGGAGTAAATTAAGAATGCATATAAGATTCAATCAGATTGAACTTTTCTTTGTCCCAAACCATGCTTTCTTTTGTACAGAATTAAAATATACTTAATCTCTATAATTCCTTTTATAATTATATACTACATTGAAAATTGTCCAGTTAAAAAATTGGATATACTCTATTGTATGATTTGAAGGTTAAATATAGCAAATAAATGTAATGTTATATATCCAAAAGCATATATTAAATATTATAAATAGGCCCTTACCAATATACTCTATAACTCTAAATGTAATATATTCAATTTGACAAAGATATACTTTGAAAGATCTCCATAGGTAAAATGGAGCTTGCATATTTGAGCAGATATCTTATAGTTATGCATATTGTATTTTAATCCATATTTCATCACACTACTTGTTTTATCCAGAAAAAAAAATTTCATTTTAATGGCCACAGATTAGTCATAGAAATAATGTCTATTCTACTTATTCTATATTCTGCTATACAAAAACTACATGTCTTTGGGCAAGTCATTTAGCACTTGAGGCTAAAATCTATTTGTCATGAAAAATACCAATAGTTTTGATAAGAAAGTGATTATTTAGCAATATAGATAAATCACCACGATCTAGGCTTTATGTATCATTTGAAGACTCAAATTATGCACTTACTTAAAAGTACCCTACTATCCTCAAATATCCTCAAATATCTCTATTTGTCTAATGAAGCTGTGTTATTTTACATGGCTCTATTTACCTGTCTGGTAGTATTTCTTTTTCTCTAGATTACTAATACCAAGAAAGGAAATAGTATGTCAAAGAAAAGGGTTTTTTGTTTGTTTTTTTTCTGTAGTTATTTTGTTGCCTCTATTGTTTTCACTGTTATACTTCCCAGTAGTAAGAGTATTAAGACAAAGCAATGTGTGTATGTGTATAACTGAGATATAATTTAGATATCATATAATTTGCTCCTTAAAGTGTAAAATTCAATGATTTTTTTTACATTCACAAGAGTTGTGAAGCCATCATTATAATCAATTCTTGAGCATTTTCATTACCTCCACCACAAAGAAACCTTGTACTCATTAGCAGTCCCTCCATTCCTTTTTACCTTAGAAATTTTCAATCTGATATTCTTTGCTTTATTTTCTGTTTGGTTGATAATATAAGTGATAAGAAGCATTTTTTATCCCCTAGTATCTGGCACAGTATAGCTAAATACTTTTTAGCTACAACTAAAATGGTTTATAACTAATCTAATTCTTTTGGCACTACTAAAAATGACATGAAAAAATATAATAACTTCTTTTTAAAATGACCTCTGGAGTGGTAATATGAATATTTAATTGTGAAGATGAGTTTATTTAATTAAAATTAAAAATTAGTACTTACAATAAATATTATTTACCACTGTTATTTATCAGCACAATTAGCAACATGCTTGATGAATTTTACTATAAGAACACAGATAAAGAGAACTGAAATTTACCTAATAATGGAGAAAGAAAACAAAGTTCATATTATCTTTCAGGTCAATGGAAAAAAATTTGGAGAAGACCCTCTTTCCACATAAAAAAGAAGCCATCTTTTACAATCTAGTCATAGCTCCCAGACTGAAATTTCTTTTTCATAATGATATAGAACCACCTCTGGGGCAGAATTCACAGTGATCCATGGACGTAAGACTGTCTTGCAAATAAGGTTTTTTGCATTCATGAGGTTAATTTTTTTTCTTTCATCGCATCCCTGATGTAGCTGTCTCCAGGGTAGAAATTCTGACTTCACATTAAATAGCTATACCTCCCAAGAAGAAAGAGGCTTCTTAACAATATCTTCATTATCGAGAAAATATAAAGAGAGTTATTTTCCAGAGGAGAATAATTTTATAACTATAGATTTTTTTTTTTTTTTTTTTTTTTTAGACTTGTACCCCTGGGTAGGGGGAGGGACTCAGTCCTCTGAATCACAAGGATCTTACAGAGTTGTGCTTCCAGGGCAGGATTCTGGCACTACCGTTAGAGCTCTGTAAAACACACAGTGCACATAAGGTGTGGATGACTCGTTACACATCTTGTTAATGGCCTAACTCAATTATTACCTGGGTTGTCTTAGAGACTAAATCACCAATTTAAAATGTAATTGGAACAGCAAATCACCTCTTAAAGAGACAAATACTTGCACAAACATCGCTGTAATCTGGATGGTTTTCCAGATATTTACCCACAAGGCTTTATGAACACTAATCCAGTGTGCATTACTGTGATGTTTCTCAATAGCAGGAGTCTCAGACCTACTTTGATTTAATACTTTATCTAGGATTAAACTCTAGGCTTTGCACCAAGTCTCTGAAACTGACGCTGACTCTAGGGTATAATTCTTGTCAAGGCAGCCACGTAATGTGACCTCCAGTAAGAGATCCTGCTACCACTGTGTAATAAGACTGCCAGTAGAGCAAGAAATAACTTGAAAATGGAGTTTATAGATTTTTCCTAATTGTGAGCTGAATTTCAGCTAGTAATACAACAGTGTGGCATTATGCTTTCAAGGCACAATTGTCCACAGATAATAGTCTGTTTAAATACTTTAGCATAAATTAATAATAACGCAACTTACATTTTACTATAACTTTAAACTTTTCAAAATATTTCCACATATTATATATTTTGTTTTTTACACAATATTTAAAATGTCCTCCTTCACAAAAATATAAGTGGGAATGCTATTTATTTTCTGCCTTGAAGTAACTACACTACCCAAATAAACTTATTCTCAAACTTAAAAAAATAATAATTTTATAAAACCATTTTATTCAAATCTATAGTGTTCTTAATTTGAAGTGTTAAATTTTAAAGGAGCATCAAATTTTTTCTAAGTGAGCATATACTTATTGTTTGATTAAAAATATTAAAAGATAATTTCAAAACTGTTTTAAACCTGTACTAGACACAAACAAGCATTTTACGGAAGAAATGCAAATGCAATATATGCAAACAAACAAACCTGTGAACATATATTACACTTCATTAATAACTGGGAAAATGGAAATTAAACAACAGTGAGATGACACTTTAAGACCATAGTTACGCCAAAATCATGTAGGCAAAGAAGTGGTAAAACAGAGACCTCAAACATAGATGATGGGAGTGTAACTGGCACACCCATGGAAAGTAAATTGAACTTGCCTGATAAAATTAAATATTCGTATAACTTCTGACACAACAATTTTAATCTTAGTTACATAATGTAGAGAAATATTTTTATAAACATCGGCAGAAGGTTGCTCATAGCAACATTATATGTAATATAAAAATTGGAAACATTAAAAATATATATTAATAGGAAAACTGAAAAATTATGGTATCTACATATAATACAATATAACAAAAATGAATGAGATAAAACTGCTCTTATCAACAAAATGAGTTTTAGAAATATAAGGTAGGAGGAACAAAAAAATAAAAATATAATTTTTATAAAGCTCCAAACCAAACAAATATAAACAGTATTTTTCATGAATACATACATGCATGGCAATGCTCTAAAAAAAATAAAGGATAAGCATTAATTAAAAATAGAAGTTACTTTTAGTGGGAGTTGGAAAAATGTGTTGGTGAGAATGCACAGATGTGTATTTATTTTATGCTTCCTGGCTTAAATATACATTATTTATATACGTTTTAATGTATTAATTATTGCATGAACAAATACAATATTTTTAACAATGCTATTTAAAAATGTCTTGATTTTCTAGCAAATATATCCTCAAAAAATTATAAACCTATTATTTTTTACATGATCCCCTCATGTTATATTTGCAAAATATTGAAACATTAAATTTTTTATCTATTATAAAAAAAGGACAAAATTCTTTGTGTCCTTGATTTGTGCTAAGCACTTGACTGTCCGCCAATGGATTCTGGCAAATTCTGTAGATCACAGTATATATTAAAAAGGTTGAAAAGCTTCTTCATAAACCATAGTTTCATAAATTTAAGGACCTAGACATTAATAGCCACCATTTAGAAAGATGTAGTTGCCTTCTTAAAACCTAGCACTTTTCCAGGAAACATACAATGACATATAATTTGCAGTTTGGAATATAGCTTTTCTTAGTTTTGCTTTTGAACCATCAGTACAGATGTCACTATATATTTTGCCATTTTATTTAATGGTGTGTTAAAAATGGATCTAAAAACCTAAAAATTTATTTTGTCAAAGGTTTTACAAAGTAATAAATTTTCCCTGTATTTGTCTATGTAAAATGTTACATCAAATAAGCAGAATGGAGACCTTCATGACATTCATACTTCACTAGTTTACTTGAAAACATTTCACATATATTCAATATTTGTTAAATCAACTGCATTAAATACACAATACTACTGATTCCATTTTCATGGCAAGTTGTCACCTACAAAATGTGTTAGTATTACAGACAACGAGCTTTTTATATCTTAGTATGCATTTCACTCTCAAATGTTATTCAGTAAAATAAAAATATTTAAATATTAAGTGAATGTAGCATTTTATAAACATATAAAGCACATATACAGACCATGAGAGGTCCGTAAAACACAATTTTGAAAACTGCTACACAACCTTAAGTCATGGAAAATGTTGATAATTTTCTAGAAAAAAAAGGAAACTTCTAAAAGCAACATTATATACTTTCATAATTCTGTCTTTCACAGTTTAATTATAGCCTTAATTTTTTAAATTTAATAGAGGAAAAATATAACACAAGACATGATTCTGCCCATAGTTTCAACTTTTCCCTACAAAATAATGAGCGAGATAAAGCCTACCCACATCTTAGATCTGTTAGGACACAGGGATGGTTTTTTCCATTACAGTATGCTGAGAGAGAGAAGGGAAATGCCTTAGCTGTCTATTGCTGCATAACAACTTATGTCAACAACTAGTAGTTTAAAACAACATTTATTATCTCATAGTTTTTTAGCTCAGGAATCTCTACCTGACTTATCTGAGTCATAAGCTTTAGTTTCTCATGGACTGCAGTAAAGGTGTCCACCATGCTGCAATCACCTGGAGGCTCGACTGAGGAGGATTCACTCCCACACTCATACTTCCACACTCTCTTTTGTTGCCTGGATTCTGTTACTCAAGGGCAGTTAAACAAAGGGTTTCAATTCCTTGCTAGCTGTTGGCTGAAAGCAACCTTCAGTTTCTTGTCATGTATACTTCTATGGGAAAGGTCCCACCATATCAGGTTGTTTCATCAGAGCCATCAACTGAGCATGAAAGAGTGTGAGCAAGATGGAAATCACAGTCTTTATAACCTATTTTGGAACTGACATCCATCACGTTTACCACATTTTACTTATTGAAAGCAAATAACTACAAGAGGAAAGAATTTTCACAATGAATACCAGGAAGTGGTATTATTGGGAGCCTATTTGATGGCCTTCAGAATAACAAATTTATTTCCAAATTTCCAGCTAAATCTCAGGTTTCAAGGTATGAATACTAATTTGAGTTCTTCACTACAGAGTGATAAATCTTTACAGCATTTTAAGGAAACCATGAATTTTGTCAAAATATACATTTGACTGACTTTTTAAATGCGAAAACCAAAAGTTAGTAGGAGATTTGGGCCAAATACTAAGACTGAAATGGAAGTGTGATGTATGTTTAGTTTTTTTTGTTGTTGTTATTGTCATTATAATTTTAAAACCTATATCCATGTTATATTCCTGAGTTTGAGTAAAATGTTTGGTCATTAAATATGATATTTGATATAGTTTCTTTGGTAGATAGCATTTACATAATTAAGTAAGTGTCCATCTATTCTTGGAATTTTAAGAGTTCTTATATGACATTTGTGTTTTGAACTATCTCATATGCTTTTTATTTACATGTAAGAATGGTAACATTATTTTTTCTGTAGTTTTATAAATGTAGCAAATTATATCAGTAGGTTTGTTTGATTGCACCATCCTTGAATTCCTGATATACACACACAAAACACACACACACATTACACCCTTTAACACAAACAATACACATATACATTATCCTTGAATTCCCAAGATACACAGGCACACATAACACACATATACACATTTCATCCTCTATTCCTGAGATAAACAAACATACACACATTTCAAGAAAAGCTTTTAGGTACATAATTAAAACATGTAATATATGTTTCACATTCCACTGATCTGTACGTTAGCCTTACACTAATACCGCACTCTTTATTACTATAGATTATAATTTTCTTGAAATCACATAGATAAAAGTTTTTACTAGACAAAATGAAGCTATAAAAAAGGAGCACATGGAAATTTTAGAAATAAAAAGTATGCCTGAAATAAAAATCCACAACATGGGCTCAAGCACGAAATAAAGATAATTGAGAAAAAAAAATTGGTTAAATTGTAGTTAGATTATTTGAAATTGTCAAGTATTAAATAAAAAGAGTAGAGATGAAAAGACTAAAAATGAACAGAGACTCAGAGACTTGTGGTACAATCATTCATGTCATTGGAACCACAGAGAAGAGAAAGAGTTGGTGCAGAAAAAAGCACATGAAGAAATAATAGTCTAATATTCTCCAAATTTGGTGAACTATGTAGATTTACAGACTCAAGGAGTTAAGTTAACCTAAAACAGACTATATTTAAAGAAAATCATGCCCAAACACATAATAATCAAACTGTTGAGAACAAAGGTAATTAAAAATATAGAAAGCAGCTAGAGAAAAATTATATATTGTATACAGGGGATAATCATTTGACTATTGTGGCTTCTTCATCAGAAACCATGGAAGCCATAAGACAGTAAGACAGGGCAAGAGCATCTTTAAAGCGCTAAAAAAAAAAAAAACCAAAAGAGACTCTGCCAAACCAGAATTCCATATCCCAAAAAATAAATAAATTCTTAGATGAAGAGAAATGATGCCAGAGGGAAGGTCTGAAATTCAAGTAGGAAAAATATGCAAGAGACATGTAAAGCTGTGAGTAAATATAAAAGACTATCTTTTTCATCTTATGTTTTAAAAATGATATGACTTTTGAAAGTAAAAGCCATAACATTGTCTGGGGTGGTTTTTAGTGTTTGTAGATATAAAACACATGTCAACTATATAAGGAAGGAATAAAAGGATCTATATGGTTATAAAAATTCAATATTTTGGTTAAAGTAGAAGTATAATTAATTAAGTGATAAAAACAAAACTTACAGCATTACCTGATGGATTTTCAAAGTAAGTACATATATTGGGTGATTATAACATATGGAATGGGGCAAAGGGATTTAATTATTGTAGCACATATACATTTTGCTGAAGTAGTAACATAGTAACACTAGTAGACTATAAAATCTTAGAGGTATATAATCTCCCTGGAGCATCCACTAAGAAGATAATGTAAAAAAATGTACCTCAAATAAAAACTATAGACAAATAAAAACAGTATACTAAAATACATACAAATGGTGCAAAGGAAAAAAAGAATATGGAAATAGTGAACAAAAAATAAATGGCCAAACTAAAAATAGTTGTTAAAATTGTAGAAGGAAATCAAATTATGTCAATAATCATACTAAATATAACTTGAGAAAAAAAAGCCTAACTATATGCCTTCTATAAGAAACATCTTAAGCATATGAAGACGTAGATAGGTTAAAAGTAAAAGGTTGGAGAAACCTTAAAACACTAGCCAAATAAGTGTTGGGAACGACTAGTGCTTCTGGCCAAGATGCAGTAGCAGTGCCCAGATTTAATCTCCTTGAAAAAACACAGAAAAAAACTAAAGTAAAACACTGGTTTTTAAGACACTGGACAGCAGATAACAAAGGATAGTTTTCTCTAAATGAAGAGAAACAAATGAGCTGAGGGCTACGATTGCCCCAGCTTAGCGTCTTGTCTTACTCTACTCAGGCTATAACAGAATACCACAGACTGGGAGGAAACAATGGAAATTTATTTCTCACAGAATACCACAGACTGGGAGGTAACAATGGAAATTTATTTCTCACAGTTATGAAGGTTGAGAGATCTAAGATCAAGGTGCTGGCCAACTTGATTTTTGGTGAGGACTTTCTCCCTGGCTTGCAGACAGCCATCTTCTCACGGTGTCCTCACATGGCAGAGAAAGAGAGAACACTGATGTCACTTCCTTTTTTTATAAGGACACCAGCTCCTGATAGACTTGATCTCCAAACACGGTAACACTGGGGGTTAGGGCCTTAACACAGGAATTTGAGGTGGGGGGGCGGGGAGGAGGACACAAACATACAGTTCATTATATGTCTTGAGAGAGTTGCAATCCATAGTGCAGAGAATGGAAACCTATGTGAAACCTGGCAGTTGAGGAGATGGAGCTGAGTTGGCAAGCTCAGCATGACTAGAACTCATTGAACACAGTACTAGAAGGAGAGAGCTGTGCAGAGAAGAACCCTGAAAATATACAGAGGAGAGTATTAATCACAGCATGTGCAGGGAAACTACCCATGACTGGAGACAGAATCACCTGAAGGGAGCAGAGGGAAGAGTGCCTGGCTTGCCCCCACCACCTAGACTAAAAAAATCTCATTATTCACAGATCATTGAACGGAGGATTCAGAAAGGTCTTGGTAGTGAGGAATAATTAGCCTAAGAGTAAAATTGCTCTGATTCAGCCTAAAAAATCTTAAAAAGCAATACCCAGTAGTATCAAACTATTTCTAAGTAGGTTGAAAACCTCTGACCTAGGTAATTCTTCAAAACTCCCAAGCAAAGCACCAGCATTTTACTTGGAGCTCAGTCTTTAAATTTAAAATTATTTAAATTATTTAAATCAGTTATATTTTACCTATATAACTGATTCCACAAAGTATGAAGGTAGGAAGCTGTTTTGTGTGTGTGTGTGTGTGTGTGAGAGAGAGATTTTTTTTTTTAGTTCTACAGAATTCTAGAAGTATTAGTCATACAATAGCATTAATATCTCATCTCGTTAATGGCCCACAGATTATTCAAACTTTGGTCTTTTAACATAGCTTTCTGATTATCTTAATGGAGTAGAAAAGATTTCAGAATATGCTATTATTTTCTATCAGTATATTTAAAAGTATCATATTAAATATTTTTTCAAAGAGGAGCTTTGCTAAAGTGATCTAATTATATACTGGGAAATTAAGCCATTCTATGTAATTTAATAGCTTAATCCAAAATTTTAAAGGGGAACCAAGTAGTATAGTCTCTCATTCATAAGTTCAGCATATAAACCATTAGAGATTTCCATAATTAAGATGATAAAAGATTAAAATTTGACTACTTCTATCTACTGTGCTTAATGCTTCATGAGCACAAAAGTTTCAAAATATATTATTCCAAACTGACATTTTTCTCAAAAATAAATTAGATAACGGCTTCAGTTCAAGGCCCACGGTAATAATTATTTTTGCATTTGATAGAAAAAAAAATTTAAAGTCAGTGATTCTTGTATTAATTCTTATATGTGCTTCCTATAAGGTAACCCCTTAATTTTACTTTTTTAAGAAAACATGCCACAATGGTATAGACAATGCTTAAATTACAGTACAAATGCCAAGATAAAATAAAATGTTTCTAAATTGGACACGTTTATTACATAATCAGATTTAAAGGAAGGCTTCAGATATGTGAAATCACATAAACAATAGTTTTTCTTAAAATTGTTAACTATAATTTTCTTAAAATTGTTAACTATAGGGTTACATTAGGATAAATTTTTACTGATAACTTTCCTTTATATGTTACAAAGAAGATGTATTCCTCAATTTATACAGATTACAGGCAGCTTGTTAGAACTCATAGAATTGATAAAGAAATACATTTAATGTTTACTCTTATGGAAAGTCTTTTTTATCATCGTTTCATGAAATAACTTTCTTTCAGCTTTGCTTCTTTTGCAGAGCAAGTAAGACTTGTAGATTCTGTTTTGCAGTGGGTAACAACATGATCATTTGGGGGAAAATGTCATGGAATTCCTGTAAATCAAGAATCCAATGTTCTTCCCACATGTATGAATGAAGAAATTTAGATACAAATAACAAATAAAATTAATTAACCTAACAGAGTATTTAAAAACTTCTTTAAAATAACATAGAACAGGTCCCAGGGTCACCTGGAGTGAGTAATTCTTATAGTATCTGGATTTGTTTTTTCTGACACCATTTCTCTTTTCTGTTTGTAAATTGCCTTTCTACCTCTAGTTATTTCATATGAATGGTACACAGTTGCAGTCATCTCTATGGACTGATCCTCATAACTCTTAATTCAAGGGAAAAAAGTGTATGCCTCCTTTCACTCTGGAAAATTCCAATAGAATACTGATTTATCTGGCTTAATTTGGTTTGTGTCAAATCCCTAAACATTTGCAGCAATTACTGTATCTAGGGGTATAATTCTGCAATTAGCTTATATTGGATCACATGCTTTCCTTGGGGACAAAGGAGGACAGCAGACCTGTGCTATGAGAATTTTAGATTTTTATGGTTACTTGAAGCAGGTAAGAGTGGCACAAAGAAGACAATTATATATTACTTTAAAAATGAATATTCAATTAATCAATGATTTAACAAAAACAACTCTTGTTTTTTTTAAACTTTTATATTCAAGATTCAGATATTTTAAAATTCAGTTCGTCTTAATAATCACAATTAAAGATGCTCTTACAACTTAGTTTATAAAATTTCTTTAATTATTTAAACTAAATTTTTAGATTTTGAGTATCATTTTAAGCATTTTAAACATAATAAGCAAACTTAACCAAATAGTTAAACCAGTCAATTATCTTTAAAAAGGCTATTAGTTTTCTGTGGCTCTTATAAAATATTACCACAAACAAGGTGGCTTAAAAACCATTCCTAGACTCTTTTAGCTTCATGTTGCTGCAGATATTCCTTGGCTTGTGGTAGTATACCTTCATTTGCTTCTCTTCAAATGGGCTTCACTCTGCGTGGACTAAAACTCCATTTGTTGCCTGTTGATGTAGAATGCATAAGGAGTCCAAAAGGGTCAGGTGACTTAACTTCCCAGCCAATGGAATCGCTGTGTGTCCTTGCGAAAGCATTCCTTCCTTTGGAACTAAGACCTCTAGACAAGGAGAGTATAAGATCATGTGGACAAGAAGCAAAAATTTTGCTAGTGGACACCGGGGATAATAGTGAGTTGTACCACTCCAATTTTTCTTCCTTGATCCCTAGAACCATAGATCCTGGCTGTGGGAGAAATAGCAGCATGTTGAATGCTGACTTATAGGATATACAGCTTCCTCGAGAACACAGCCCGGCCTTTCAAGGTATTGGCACCTAACCTTGCTGTCATAGTAACCAAGTCTCCAAAACGCTGTTTTATCAAGCTAGCTGCTCCAGGAAGATTGGGAACATGGTGAATTCCATGAGCACGGGCCCATAAGCACACTTCATTGGCTGTGAAATAAGTTCCTTGATCAGAACCAATGTCGTGTAGAATACTATGACTATGAATAAGATTTTCTGTAAGTCAACAGTGAGAGTTTTGGTAAAAGAATTTCATAAAAGAAAAGCAAATCCATAGCTAGTCTGCCTATTTCAGTAAGATAACACCCAGGTCACGAGGGGCAGCTCAGGTGGCATGGTAACTTGGCTGGTGATCGTCAAGTGTTAGGTATTTACTGAGGCCCGGTAGAAAAACCACCAAATCTGTATTAGTTTCTCAGGACTAACAAACTACCGCAAATTTGGTGGCTTAAAATAATATAAATTTATCCTCTCATAGTTCTGGAGTCCAGAAGTTTGAAATCTAGGGCTGTACGCCTTCTGGAGGCTCTAGAGTAGAATTCATTTTTCTTAACTCTTCCAGCCTCTAGTGTGCGGTCAACATTCCTGTATTATGGCTGCATCACTCCAATCTCTGCCTCCATCTTCATATGGCCTTCTCATATGGCACGTCTAATCTTCCTCTGCCTCTCTTCTAGAGACACTTGTGATGGCATTTGGGGCCCACCCAGATAATCTAGGCAAACTTCTCATGCAGTAACTTTAATTTAATTACGTCTACAGAGATTCTTTTTCCAAATAAGGCAACATATAGAGGTTCTAAGAATGGATGTGGACATATCTTTGGAGGCCATTTCAGCCTACCACAATAAATAAATACAACAAATCAAGTTCTCCTAAATATTTCAATAGTAGGTTTAATATGATAAAAGTTTTCTATATTTTTTCAATTAAACTCAAAAGTAAAATATTAATTTTAAATTACACATATACATATTATATATGTCACAAAACTTATCTGTTAGAGTCCCCAACACCACTTATTTTCTTAAATATTACAAATACCAAAATACCACAATTATAGAAACTAATTTTAAATTTAACCAAAATTATAAACATAATTGTTCACATTATTCATTTATGACATTAAGCAAACCACTTTGTCATCCCAAGTGACTTGGTACTACCATCTTAATATACTTGATGTTATTGTTCAATGTAAACTAGATCATCATTCTAGAAGGTTAGCTTTATTAATTAGAGAATTTTAGTCAGAATATGAGATTTGAATGGGATAGATTATGACAAACAATACTCTTAAATTCAAGTTAATCTTTCCCCATTTTTTTTTGTAATTTCTTTCAACTTTATCACTTTATTTTGGTGAATAAATTTTGTAAACTTTTCTCACCTACTTCAATAGTTTGGGTTTAAATTATTTATTTATGGCTTGATGCTATTTTGCATTATTTTCATAATTGTGACAGGACCATAAATTATATGGATATTTGAGTCATTTCTGATTGTATTCTTCATTAAAGTCATTCTAATTATATTATATATGTATATAACATATACATATAACTATATACTGTACACATATACATATACATACATACATATATGGATATACATGTGATCTCCTATGTCACATGTAATATGGAAGGAGAAATTTACCAAATAAAGAGTGAATTATTAGTAGCAAGAGAAAGACAAGCAGGCTTGACAGATAAAACTTATATAATAATTCACAAGTGTATTAGTCACATTTCTGTTGCATAAACTTAATACTCCTATTTCAGGGACTGAAAACAAAACATATTTCTTTCTTATAGACCTACAGGCTGATTGTTGGGGAGCTTTATTTTAGGTGTTGGTTCACAAATCATATATTCTGGGACTAGATATTAGCATGCTCTTTTCATAGTACAAGGAAGAAGCATAAAAAGCTAGGGCAAACCATGCAAAACATTTACAGTCTCTGCTTATGTCATAGCCTTTGGCATTCCATTTTTCAAAACATGTAACATAGCTGAATTTAATATTAGTAAGAGAAGAATTATGTTTCCTTCACTCTAGAGGGAGGCTGATAAGTAATCTTGCAAAGGGTACAGTGTAAATCTATTAGAGGGAAGAAGTAAAAACTTGAAATAACATGAACAATAATACAACAGATAATCACAGTGGAGAAGAATGCTACCTACAGAATTCCTGTGGAAAGTACCTAAGCCCTCTGAATTGCCTAGAATCTCAGGGAGCACGTCTGAACACTAGCTATATAGCAAACCTTAAAATTACTTTTAATTATCCATCTGATGATCAAATGTCTTAGTGACACAATGCAAACAAACAAAATAGATGTATGATAATGCTACATTTACATATTTCTTCATCTAAAATATGAATACTAATTGATTAATAAGGCAGAACCTTGTTGATGCATAATAGGCACTGATCAACTAAAGAACGATACCTTTATCTCCTCTTCTTCCTTTGTCAATTTTATCCAATTTAAATAGAAAATTCAAAATTCAATAAACAATTTAACACATAGGAAACTAGAGATTAATGACTAAAACATGATTATATTGCATTTCATATAACTCTAAGTGAATTATAAAAAAAGGAAAAAGTATCAATAAATTTTGGGAGGGAGGTAAGAGCTTCTGCTCTGATAGTCAACTGAAGATCTTATAGTCAATCAGATGTTCACTTACCTCCAGGTTCACACTATCCAATGTCTGTCTTTGCTGTAGTTGTCTGGTTGACCTATAACTTACATTTAAATAGTTTCTTAATTAAGGAATCAAAACAAGAAGAAATTAAGACTTCTGAGTGACAGATTGCATAAGTGGAAATAATTTGTGTGAACATTAAAATTGTCATCTCTTAGTCTGATTGAAAAACTTAAGAAATGAATATATGAGGACAGAAAAACTTGTCAAAGTGTATTTCTTTATTAAAGATTCTATGTCAAACTTCCTCAGGTAACTTGTACATTGTGAGATAGAATGAGTGTCTTAAAACATTGGATGGAAACCTCAGAATGAATTAGTACAAATGGAAATATATTGGCACCTTCTATTGCTTTTTAATGTATTTTAATATCACTTGCCAAAATGAACAACTAGAGCAAGAAAATTCTGATTGATTTCCCATCTTCCCGGATTCCTTAAAAATAGACATTTAATCATAAATATTCAGATGCATTTTATCAACCTACAATGAGGAAAAGACATATTGACATACCTCCACTAATTCATTTAACTAAATATAAATGAATTTAATTTAATATAAATAAAATACTAATTATACAGTGATTATGTCAACTGTTACTCAAATAAACTGGGGGAAAAAAGCTGTAAATCAATAAATTGCATTTCTATTACCATGCCTGCATAATAGTAAATATTGTACAATGTCGGGCCAGGCACTGCACAATAACACTTGTTTCTCTGTCATTTCAATGCTTGTACTGAGAATGCTCATCAAAGACTTCTCAGATCAAAGTGGAATACTTTTAAAATTTGCACTCTAAATATGGTACAGGTTGTCTACTTCATATTTAGATAAGGCTCATCATCTATATTTTTATTCTGAATTTCCTTTTTTAGTTTATAAATACACAAAGACATGCTTCTTTCATGTTGCTAGTATTTCACAGTTTATTACAGATTATGTATAATGTTTGGAGTCAATTCCATTACTTTTCCCAAAACCCACTGTCTTCCTAACCTAATTTTGACTAGCATCTTTATATTTTGAACATGTTGACTTTTTGCATGACATTATTACCCTCCCCCACAGTTTCTAATCATCTTTATTTCTTGCATTTTGTAACTTTATTATAATATTTTGATTTTCCAAGTTCTTAACCATATCAACATTTTCCGTGTTGTCTGGTTCCTGCCTCATCTCCTCCACTCCCCAAACCTTAATCCTTTAGTCCCAAGTCTAGAAAACATGGGTTCAAAAGAAAAATCAGGAACTAACAACCATGTCATTCCTTGACTTTTGATATCTCTAGTCATTCCACTTTCTTCTTTCCAACTTTCAGAGTCTTCTAATGTTTGGTTTTACATATAATGTTTAGGGCTTTTAGTTGTACATAGTAGGAAAAAGAGGGAAATTACGTTATTCCATTTCATCAAAAGCAGAAGTCCTCCGGTTTTCTTACCTACTTACTTAAATAATTCTTTCAGATTTTCTTCTTTATATTATGAGTATCTCTCACTGCATGGGGTTCTTGATTTTGTGTGAATGAAATGTGTACAATGCTGTACGATTAACAGAAAAGGTACTGACTTTTATAATAGACGATCCTGAAATGCCAGAAATAGCTTTCTTGTTTTCTTCTGTGGTGCTAAGCCTCACTTAGATTGAGATATCCATACCTAGATTTATCAGTCAAAGGAAGAGGATAGAGTCTCATATACATACATTGTCACTGAAGTCCTAATTTTATATACTTATATGAGATTGTATTCTGTTGCAACAGCAAATAATACTCAAACTCTGTAGTTTACAGCAACAAATATTTCAGTCGGTGGGCCGAAATTGGCTCCAGGCTGTGAAACTGGTAGTGTTTTGCTCCACATATCTCATTCTGGGAATAGCAGCAAAAATATGCTCTTTTCATGGAGATGGCAGAAGTACAAGATGACGGAAGTGCAAGAAGCCAAGCCAAATCACATCTAAAGCTTCTATTTGCCTCCTATTGTCTCAACATTCTATTGGCCAAATCAGAACATATGGTCTAATGCAAAATGAATGGGACAGGGAAATAAACTTTGTGTACTATAGTCAGAGGCACTCCAGTATCAAATTGTAAAAAGCCTGGATATATGATTCTGTAACAGTGAGAGAGTGAAGATTGGGGAAAATTAATCACCCTACCATAATTAGCA
Source organism: Pteropus medius (assembly GCF_902729225.1). Lineage (NCBI taxonomy): Eukaryota > Metazoa > Chordata > Mammalia > Chiroptera > Pteropodidae > Pteropus > Pteropus medius. The sequence goes on along the minus strand of NW_024354502.1, from coordinate 13,509,333 downwards.
TTATGTCTAGAAGTGAAGAAGCAACTTAACTAAAAAATCATCACCATTGGTGTCTGCTTCACCAAAATATCTCAAAGGAAAATGATAGAATTAGATCAGTCACTATATATGAAACTACTTTGAAACTCTAAGGCATCATTTAAATGTAAAGTAATGTATATCTTCAAATTGAAGCAGAATAAATAAATGAATTGATAAAAAGCATTGATTGTTATATCTACCAATATATTTTAGTTTAAATAGTGGTCTAGAGAAGAAGTAGAAGTAACCAAGGGGAAAAAAATGTTTGCAAGAAAGCCTAATGTATGATACTTAAATTGCTACAGCCAACTTCATTGAATTGCGATTAAATAAAATGGAAATTCATCAGTTACCCAGCTTGCCTAATTACATTTATCAAACTTACTTATATTAATTGCCTAATTCCTAAAGCTTCACTTCACTTACTACTGTGAAAGCCCAAATGTGGCACATTCTATTTTAAAAGGCAGAGAAAAGTCACGCTATATCAAATAACTCTTTAAAGAAATAGCCCAAGGTTATATTGACATGCAGAAAATGAAGTGGAAAATTGAGATAATTATTTAGATAGAGCAAGCAAAAAATAATACTAACGTCTCCTCTAATTGCTTGAAAATTCTGGACAATTAAAATGAAGTATAAAATATTAGAACAGTTGTTTCAAATCTCTAATGTAATTTCTGAATAATTTATGCCAAAATATATTATTTAGAAAGAAAAATATTGTATGCAGTTTGTGGTACCATAGACCTTATTTACTAACCATATTTTTTCATTTTACTTTTCTATTTTGTTTCTATTGATTTGAGAATTTTTTTTTTCCCAGACAAAACCTCCAATTTAAATATTTTAAAAATCTTTTTCACATAGAATCTCCATATTTGAAGGAAGGAGAGTGATAGCTTTACTGTTATTAGATCAGATTCATGGACTGCCTTGTGTTTTATACTTTTGACTGTGATAATACACACTACATTAGACAGATCATTCTTTCTCAGCCTGAATCAATGAAATTGTTCAATGAAACAAACAAACAAAAAAAACACCACCTTATAGACAGCCCTATCAAACTCGAATGCAACTAGAAAATACAGCTAACCCAGAATGATATAGTTCATATACATGGTGAATTGTGCAAATGAAAACTAAAAGACCACTTCCAAGTCATGTTCATTTAACAATAACAGCAAATGTACTTTAAATAATATGTTAACTACTACACTAATTGCTCTATAGGTATTATCTTCTTGATTCTTCCCAACAACCTCATAAGCTAAATTTAATTGCCACAAATTTCCAGATAAGAAAAATAAGACAGATTGATATATGTTAAAGGAAAGACCCTTTCTCTACTCACAACACTCCTGACACCAAATGTGTGAGTTTTCCATACCAAGCATTTCTTTAATTTTCTGCAGATACCATATAATTAAATTATATCTACAATTTAATTCGTTCGTGATACTAACTACCCAGATTTAGTGCAGACACCACAAGTTAAAGGCTCACTCCCACAAAACTGTCCACCAATTCAGAAAACAATTGGACGTTGCAGGCCTTAAGTTACCAGGCTTCTATCTAATTTGGCTACAAATCAGGGTTTCCTATGACTCTCCTCCCTGGACTTGATAATTTGCTATAGAATGTCACAGAATTCAAGGAAACACTCACTTTGTATTGCTTGTTTATTATAAAGGATACAACTCAGGAACAACCAAATGGAAGAGAGGCATAGGACCAGATACAGGGAAAGAATGAAGAGCTTCCATGCCCTCACGTACATCACTCTCCCCAGACCTTGATGTGTTCAACCTGGAAGCAGCCTAAACTTTTTTGTTAAGAATTTTTATGGAGGTTCCGTTAAGCAGGCATGATTGATTAAATCACTGACCATTGGTAATTAACTCTATCACCAGTTCTTCTTCCCTTCCTGGAGCTTATTCGAAAGGCTATCTTAATCTCAGAAAGCACAATTGAGGGAGTGGGCCAATGAAATAGGAAGGGAAGACATTTTTTAAAAAGTTGTTTTATTAAACTGGCTTTTGCTATGGACAACTAAGACCCAATTCCATTGGGTATCCTCCCTAGAACCTTGTAGAATGTACCTCAGATTTTATTGCCAAAAGATGGAAGTCTAACGCCTTTGTCAAGCCCTCATTTTCCCTGGTTGAGGTTTATCCTCATAGGCATTAACTTTCCTAAACTTCTAGGTTGCAACGACAGGCAAAGTGGCTTTCCATGACTTAGGAGAAAGAGGTACAAAAGCAAAGCAACATCAAGGCGCAAAGCTTGAGATATGATGTTGGTAACATGCATGGAAGTGACAACCTCAGCTGGGCTGAAATCAGGTGGACTGAGGGCATCATATGCATCTGCTATTGTCACATTTCCTGGGTTCCCAGGGGTGCCCCAGTGAAGCCACAGGGGCATTCTCAGATAGTGTAGATTTTTCAAGGGAAAAACGGTGACATCTCTTGGATATTCCTTTACAAACTACTTTCATTTATGTTTTTTTCCCCCAAATAGCTACTCAGTTTTTAAGATATAAATACTTATACTTATTAAGATGTTTATTAACTACTTAATAAATAGAGCAGATAGAATTCTTTTGTAGGAGACTAGTAATGTCATGAAAAATATCACAAAAACACTAAGTGCACCATGAACCAAGATCATAGGGGACCTCTTTGCAGCTGTTACCTGCTGTAGACCACCCTGAAAATGCAGGATGGACCCCTATAAAAAATTTCATTCGGATGTCAAGACTTAAGGTGTCATAAACACTAAAAGAGCACAAAAAGTTTTGTTACACACATAAGGCTTTCTGCAGGGAGGAGGGCGGGTCCAAAAATGGTTTGAGAGAGCAAGGAAAGAAGACTGGCTTGGAGTTTTTATTGTGGGTTGGGGATAGGAGCAGGATGAGTGTTCCCACACGTGGCTTCAATTTTCCACTTGTGTCAATGGTGGGAATATCTGTGCTTTTTTTTTTAAGTCAGTTTGTCCAGATATGAGACAAAAAGGGACAAAGGAGAACTGTCAGTAATCAAATATCAAAATATAGAGTCAGACAATTTATTATATTACCTAAGTTCTTGTCATACTTTAAATGATTACTGTTAGATTTAATTCTGACATAAAATGAATTAATGTCATACATATCATTTATATATATGTTCACTTGGACATTTGATATAGAACTATAAAAAGTCCATCATAAGTTAGACATCAAGCTAAGGGCTGGATATTCAGCTAAACTACCTTGATATGATTCCTCTTAAAATTTGTAATCTACATGAGGAGTGCCATAAATGCAAATTCGAAATCAGTTTAAAACTAAGGTAAATGGTACAAAGCTACAAGGAGGATATTATGAACAGAGTGACACAGGGGATCTGTTTTATGATATGTTGTTTTTTAAGAGTCTTGCTAAAAAAGAACGACTTCAATGCTGAGTCCTAAAGGATGAGAAGGAGCTGATCATATGGTGAATGAGAGAAAATTGTTCCAGGCAGAGTGAATATTATGGGTAGAAAGCAGAGTCTGGAATGAGCAAAGTGTGTGCCAGAAACTGAAGGAAGATTGGTATGATTAGGAATTAGTGTCCGAGGGGTAGGAACAGCATGCTGGTTTTTGAAGTTGGTGAGGAGCGTGGCATTAACTTTATGTGCCTTGGTAGCCACTGAATGTTCTTTAAGCAAGAAAGTAACCTGATGTGTTTTTAAAAAATCCAATAGGGCTATTGAGATCTCTAGTTGGTATTATTGAAGAAAAAAAATGTTATTGAAGGAAGAAAGTGATATCCTGAGAAAGCAGAGGAAAATTGATCAAAATATAATGCATGTTTCAAAATGAAGTGCCAACAGTGATGAGATTTTTAAAGATTCTTTTATTTCCTTGCTCATAAACCATTTAATATGTGCTTTAGAAGCAATGTAGATTGATTGGTAAGGGAAGAGGAGATAATTTTGTCAAACACATAAACTGATTTGAAATTAAAGATTAATGGATAAGAATGTATTACATATTATTTTTTATTCTATCTAGATACAGAGTTTGAGTGAAAACTGACTATAGATATTACAGTTTGTCTTTAACTCCACGTTTAAAGACATTGATGTTAATCATGAAAATTTCTTATCAAGAAGTAAGATAATTCTTATTGATTTTAAAATGTTATCTAATCAAAAAAGTTAATACAGTAAGTTCAACACCTTTTAAACATTGAGATTACTGATTTTTGAATTTTAATATGTTTTTTGATTTCAACTTGAGGATAATGAAAAAAATATTATGCAATTAAATATTATCTAGAAATGTTTACTATGAACTTGAGTCATGGTATAAAAAGATAATTGGTGAAAGATATAACTTTGTTAGATACCTTGATAAGATATTGATCATCTCATACTGTTAATATAAAATGTAGTATAAGAATTTATAAAGGGTCAATTAAAATACATATAAATTCTATTTAGTTCAGAAAACTTGGATAATTTACAGACATATTTTTTTTCCAGGTAAGGGAATATATTCTCAATACATTCAAGGCTTTCTTACCTCAACATTTTGTTCTTATTTAAATGTATTTAAATAAATACTTTAAAGTATTTATTAGAATAAAATGTTTAATGATTCAATGATATTTATCATATATTTTTTTATGTTGTTTTAATTACAAAGTTAATGCCTACGAGGATAAACCTCAATTTACAGACATATTTTTTTTCCAGGTAAAGGAATATATTCTCAATACATTCAAGGCTTTCTTACCTCAACATTTTGTTCTTATTTAAATGTATTTAAGTAAATACATTTAAAGTATTTATTAGAATAAAATGTTTAATGATTCAATGATATTTATCATATATTTTCCATATCCCTCTCCAAATTAACTTACATGAAAACAGAAATATGTATATTTCAAGTACTTCATGTCTTAAAAAAGTAGAAATGCAATGAAAACAATGCTCTTTAAATATTTAATATGTGCAAATACAATTCATCTGTCATACTAATTTATACTTTTAAAGCATCATATACATGTATTATTGTTATTTTTATAAAAAGCATAAGGAGTCTTGAAGTATAGATCTTAATCTGTTTTCAAATAGACGTGAGGACTCAAAACAATACTAAAAGAGATTCCCAGTCTTAGACTTAATTTCCTAGATTTTTATGATGACCAGTTAATGTGATGGATAAATTAGTTCCTCAGCACTTCAGGTTTCTAATATATTGAAGCTCTATTCATTAAAATTTTTTTCCTTGAATGTTGATTTGAAAGTTCTCAATTTTAACAATTATATAAAAAATAAAAAGAAACAGAAAATCAAGGTGAAGTTATAACAAAAATATTTTGGAAAATTTAGCAAATGTATGGACAGCAGTAAAAGGCTTAGCGACCCAGAAAATGCTAACTCCTAAAATGACTGTAAGGAAGATAAAAAATAACATAATCTCTAAGACAGGATGCCGTAAAACCAAGAAAATACCAGTACCAGAGATGAGAGAATGGTACTAAATAAGGGATGGTTGAAACCTGTTTAAGAAGCAGTTTGGTAGAAACTGCTAGTTTTAAAAATAGTCACAGGAATGTAAAGTTCTGTATAGGGAATACAGTCAATAATATTGTAATAACTATGTATGGTGTCAGATGGGTATTAGACTTAACAAGATAATCACCTTGTAAGGTATATAAACATCTCATCACTATGCTGTACACCAGAAACTAATATAATATTGTATGTAAATCATAAATGAAAAAAAAAAGACTATATAGTATTAAGCGAGGTGGTTCTTCTGTTTGTGTCAGCTATTGCTGAAGTAATTAAAACAACAATAACTATGCGGTAGTACAAACGGCCAAGGAGGCTTGTACAGGATTATAAACCTGCCTAACGATATCTCTTCCATCCTAGTTTTGGACTCCAGCCAGGTGCAATTTTGATTTTCATGGAATGGAACCTAGTATATATTTACTAAATGCCACAAAGACATTTTAATTTGTCAATTTACTGTTAAAATCAACTGTATTACTGTCTAATAGAACTTTTTATGATAGAAATGTTCTATGTTACAGTAGTTCCCCCACCCCATTCACAGTTTCACTTTCTGCAAAATGGAAAATTCCAGGAAAAACAATTCATAAGTTTTAAATTGCACGAAGTTCTGAGTAGCATGATGAAGGCTCATGCTGTCTCACTCGATCCTGTCCAATTTGTGAATCGTCTCTTTGTCAGCTTCTTGATGCTGTATACACTATCTGCCCTACCTACCCATTAGTCACTTAGAAGCAGTATTTGTTATCAGATAGACTTGTCAAGGTATCACAGTGCTTGTGTGCAAGCAACCCTTATTTTACTTAATAATGGTCATAGAGCCATTCACATAACTTTTATTACAGCATGTTATCATTGTAATTATTCTATTATTAGTTGTTGATAATCTCTTACTATGCTTGATTTATAAATTAAATTTTATCATAGGGATATATGTATAGGAAAAAACATAGTATGTATAGAGTTCAATACTCTCTGTGGCTTCGACATCCACTGAGGGTCTTGGAACACACCCTCCCAGGATAAGCAAGGACTACTCTATGTTGTCCAGTATGGTAGCCACTAACCATAGGTAGCTATTGAGTATTTGAAATGTGGCTAATGGAAATGAGTATCTGATTCTTTTAGCTTAATTTTAATTAATTTAAATTTAAATAGACACTTGTGGCAGATAGCTTCCAAATTAGACAACACAAGTAAGTTCACCCCGCAAAGCCAAATTAAAGTTAGTTGTAAATTTAATTCTATTATCAAGTGAAAGGTTCAAATCTGTGAGTCTTTACCTTTCTAAACCCTTGACATCTGCTAGGGTGTAAGAACAAAGGAAATACTAGTAAAGCTGCTATCGTGTATCGGCTCTGTGGATAAACAAATGCCTGTTGATTTAGAAGCCCAACTATGGAATGACAGTGAGAATCAAAACAGGAAATAAATGAAAAAAAAAAAAAAAAGATGGACAAGATTATTACAGACTGAAGAAAAGAGCTCATATAAGTGGATTTTTATCCAATATAAAGTACAAACGCATTGTTTCCACATGGAAATATCACCTCAAGAAAAAACACTCGTAGCTATCTCTTTTAGATCTAGAGCTGATTAATGACTGATGATACTTGAAGAAATTTGTTTTCTCCAGAAAAAAAAAGATTGAATTCATGTTTATTTTCAAATACTCCCTAAAGACTCTACCTGAATAATCGAAAGAAAAAAGGTAATACAGTTCTCTTTCATGACTCAGTGTACATGAAATTGCCTGCCACTATCTCTGATTCATGTTTTGTATGATTATCATTCTGGATGTCATACTACATCCATTTATCGCTTCAAGTTTGTTTTCCTTTGAAAAATATGTAAAACTTTTATTTAAGATGTTTTTACTCACTACTATCCCTCACAAAATGTTTTCCTTACTTCCTTCTTCCTTTAATGTTTTTAAGTAAAAAGAATTTATTCTAAATGACCGACCATGGTGAATCTATAAAATATGATCAGTAAGTCCCGCCTGGACAAAAAGAAACTTTGAAATGACCATCCTCAGCTTCTGCTTTAACAGTCCTTTTATCACCAGCTGTCCTCCTACTATTTATTACCAGAATGTACCAGAGTGATTCAGTCTATTTGATGAGATGGATACTCACTGACTTCCAAATTAGGTGCAGAAGAAACTATTCAGTTTTAAATTCTCACCTGTAGATCTAGAAACAGCTAAATGTCAGATGAAAAGACCCATTTCCTTATACCTTTTATATGTGTTTTAAATAGTTCTTAACCTACAGTTTCTGGGTGTCTGCGAACCCCATGACAGAGTTTTAAAATGTTTATCCATGTTGTTTTCTGCTGAGTGGGTTCAAAACAATAAGCTGACAGTCTTGAAGGGCCTCAGTTTCTGCATCTTCCAGCTTCTGGTGGCCCCAGACTTTCCTTAGCTTGTGGCAGCAGAACTCTAATAAAAGCCTACCTCTGTCTTCACATGATTTTCTTTTAATTGAGTTTTTTACTTTTTATAGGAGGTAGGCTTACACATTTTTATTTTTGGGGGGGACCTATGGTATTGGTCACATGGTAGAAATAGAGTCAATGATTATAATGACTTTCTGTATTGGGGGAAGTAGATGGACTTTGGATTCAGATATTCCAGAGTTTGGATGTCTCCAGCGTGTGCTACTGACTGTGTCATCTCCCACAGTAAGTCATTTACACATGCTGAAGCCTCAGTCTTCTCAGGTTTGAAATGACAATAATAATACTTCCCTCTCATGGTATTAATTAGGAAGGTACTATGTCAGAAAGTTCTAAGCCTCTTTACTGATGACACCTGGCAGTTAGTCAAGTAATGATTTTTTTTCCTTTCTCTTTCTCTCTCTTTAATAACTATACTGGCCTAACAATATCTGAGCTCAAACAATATTCTCGGTCACTACGCAAAGTAAGCTAACTATTGAAATACATGTTTCCATCCCTAGATATCAATAAAGGCTATTTTATTCAATGAGATTTATATTTGAACTATCATTGCCCTTGCAAGATAAGGAAAATTGAATAATTTGAAGAGGAGCCAAACATAAATTTCCAATTTGATAGAGATGTAAAATATAACAATTATATTTTGATCAAATATACAACATGCAATGAGTGTCAAGTGCTATAAATATTAAACATTAAACACTTCAATAATTTGCCATATGCTCTATCACACTTTCCGGGTCAGAAATTTAAAAATAAATACTGCCTATTTCACTATTGCCTTTTCAAACTTTTGTCAGGTTATTATTTTAGATAAATCTAGAGAGCCAGCTAAAAATAATTGCTTGATTTATTGCTGAGTGACTGGTTTTCACTGGAAGTAGTATAAAATTCAAATAGGAAAAATGTGAACCCCCCCTATTCTTCGTTTCAGATTTTTTTATTGTGCATAAATACAAAATCTTTAAATACAGCCAAATTATACCTTTCTTATTCTAAAAAAAAATTAAAAAGTAGATCTTAATTCTGAGCATTATATTATTTATTAAAGCACTGTTGGGAAGGAAAATTAGCAAGAGTACATGTCAGCTTCATTTCAGCTTTATTAAACTAACATTTTGTTTGTGGGCATGAGTAATTACAAAAGCATTCTTTCAGTTAATTAGCTAATTTTTAAAGATAAATCTCTCCTCAAGTACTTTTCAAATAATTATATTATATAATTACATTGCTCAAAATCATTTTGAATCAATATGGAGACAAAAAATTTTAGAATATATATTCTCACTTCTTTAATCGAATAAATCTAATTTAGTTATAACTTAAATTCGGAAACCAGAATTTAAGAATCTTGATTTTAATACACATGTTTAACCAGAAGCAATTAAAAATTACTTTCTTACACCATGGAATTAAACACCTTTATGTGGAGCTTTGTAATATTCCAAGCTCTTTGTCATACCTGATCTTACGTGATCCTCATAAAGACCCAATTATCCTGCTTTTATTATTTTTTTATTAGACTGTATTTCATAGGACATTTTTTGATTTGTAGAAAAATTGAGAGGCAAGTACAGGCCATTTCCATATATCCTGCACCCAGTTGCCTCTGTTACTAACATCTTACATTAGTATAAACCTATTGTCCCCCGTTCCCCGCTTCTTCTTTTTTTTTTTTTTTTTTGGTCTTAGGATCCCATCTAGGATAATATATCATGTTCGATTGCTGTGTCTCTTTAGGCTCCTTTGGCTGTGGCAGTTTCTCCAACTTTCCTTTTTCTGATGACCTTGACAATTTTGAGGAGTACTAGTCAGGTAGTTTGTAGAATATCCTACAATTGGCATGTTTTCCTCCTGTTAAAACTGGGGTTATGAGTTATTGGGATGAAGACCAAGAGGTAAAGAATCATTTTCATCACACCGTATCAGGTGTATATGTTATCGGCATGGTTTGTGCATGTTGAAGTTGGCCTTGATCACCCATCTGAGGTAGTGTTCATCAGGTTCTTTCACAGTAAATTGAGTATTTTTCTCCCTTTCACTACTGTACACTTTTGAAGGGAGTCACTATGCTCAGATCACACCTTAAGAGTTGGGAGCTGTGTTTCCCTCCTGGAGGGCTCAGTACATACATACATTATGTGGAATTATTCTACATGGGACACTTGTCACTTTTCTCCATTTATTAATTTATCCATTCATTTATATTAGATTGGATTTGTGGATATGTATTTTATTCTTTGGGTTATAATCTAAGACCTTTTTTTTTTTTATCTTGTTTCTCAAATTTACCACCTTTGGCCATTGAGAGTTCTTTCAGTTGGCTCCTGTGCTGCTTTTAAATAGACTTATCAGATAATCACTTTGTAAGTTATACAAATGTCTAATCACTACGTCTATACCTGAAATATAATATTGTATGTTAGCCGTAATTGAAAAAGTAAAAATAAATAATAGCCCCATAGATGTATTTTTTTAAAATTTATTTTGAGCGCTTTGTTACTTTCTGGCACTACAACATGCTCAAAGCACATCTTGTTATTAGAACCAAGATAAGGGATCTAGGTGTGCTAGTGGCTGGTGGGCTGTCATTTGTTTTAGGGCCCCTTAGATGACAAAGCAAACAATATATGTGTTTATACTAATGTGTTTATATACATATCTATAAGTATTTCTCTATATAACTGTATCCCTTTCCTTCTTCATGAACTTTTCTGTTTTTTAACATTTCTTACACTGTAGATCTTCTAGTGATGAAGTCTCTCATTTTTTTTTGTTTCTCTGAAAAATTATTTTATTTCTCTTTCCATTTTGAAAGATAATTCTGATAAATATAAAATTTTAGTTTAACGTCTTTTTGTTTTTTTTTTAACTTTCAACATTTTAAATATTTCACTCCACTTATTTCTAGCTTACATGATTTCTGAACAGAAGTCAATCTAATTCTTATCCTATTCCTCTGTAGATATTGTTCAAGTGTTCCTACAAATGTATGGCTCTGGTGGCCTCTGCTCCTGGTAAGCACATCTCGGCTGTGATTCACTATATTTAACTGTCTTTCCAGATTTCTGGGTGGTGGCTTGCCTAGTGACCTCATTTCTATTATCGGCCCAAGAAAAGTCACTGGTTTTCATTTCATTCAGCTGTTTTGTAGAATGAGAGTGATGACTTCAAAGCTCTGTCTGTACACATGAAGCTGAAATTCAAAGTTTTACATATACTTTTTTATTTCTTTTTTTAATTTTAAATTTAAAAGTTAGACATCTATACAATCCATGAAGTGATCTCCTTGATTATTCTACCACCCATCTTGCACTACACATAACCATTACAATAATATTGACTACATATCCTATGCTATACTCTAAATCCCCATGACAATTTTGTAATTATTAATTTGTATTTCTCTATCTCTTCACTTTTTCCTCCAGCCTCCCAAACTCTCTCCCTTCTGGCAATCACCAGTTTGTTCTCTGTATCTGTGAGTCTGTTTTCATTTTATTAACTCATATCTTTTGTTCCTTAGATGCTGCATGTAAATGAAATCATATGGTATTTATCTTTCTCTGTCTGACATATTTCGCTCACCATAATAACCTCTAGGTCATTTCAAACAGTAAGATTTCATTTTTTAAGCTCAGTAACATTCCATTGTACATATGTACCATAACTTCTTTATCCAATTATCTATTAATGGGCACTTAGGTTGTTTACATATCTTGGCTATTGTGAATAGCACTGCCATGAACATAGCAGTGCATAGATCTTTACAAACTGGTGTTTTTTTAATATGATTAAATCTGAGTCATTCTTACTCTATCTTTTTAAGCAGCCAATTAATCAATGAATCTTCTCATTTTTACCTAATAATTATTTATTTTCCTCATTTATATTCTCACCCAAATCAGGAGTGGACTTCTGTTCTTTCACCCAAATCAGAGGTGGACTTCTGTATTTACTGTTGTTCTCCCCAATTTATTCTCCACCCTGAAGTTTGCTAAGTGGCTTATTAATTTAAAGATAAAATCCAAGAACACAGAATTTTGCCCAAGAACACTACAGATTCCCTCTCTGGAACCTTCTTGCCTTTCCAGCCATCCATTATACCAACCTCACACACCTAGTCACATAACTTAGCAAAATATAATGTATTAACCTGAATCTTCTCAAACAACATTAGTACCTTAACATAATTTAATTCCATACACTATCCTCTTATTCATCATCATTTTAGGTATTTTATATACACCTTTTTTTTTAAACTCCAAAAGACCTTATTATTTTTTATACTGTCTGATTTGTATAGACATATATTTAGCATTTTTGATCTTTATTCTTTTCTGCCTGAAATACATTTTTAAAAATTTCTTTTAGTGACAGTCTGCTGTTGTGAATTGTCTCTGTTGTTTTTTGTTTGAAAGTGTCTTTATTTTTATCCTCTTTTTTGATCAGCACATTTGCTAGGTCTAAGATTCTAATTCACTAGCCATTTTCTCTTAATGGGTGGCATGTATCATTTTTCTGTCTTCTGACTTCTACTCGTCCTTGTGAGAAGTCAGCCACCATTCCATGTGTAAATTGTTTTCTTTTTCTTTCCTCTTAACTTTTCTGCTGTCTCTTTGCATATCTGTACTATATTTTTAATAATTTTTTTCAGTTCTATATTCTACTTAACTAATTCTCTCTTTAGTGATGTCCAATATACTGTTAAAGGTACAATAAAGTATTTAATTTCATGTATTACATTTTATCTCCTCATAGTACTTTTTGATTCCTTTTAATAATCTGCTTATCTTAACTTATCTTTTCAAATCTATCACATATTTCTTGAAGCATAGTTATTTTTATTCTCTGTCTTACAATCCTAATATTTGAAGACTTTTGGGCTTGATTATATTATCAGTTGTTTCTGTCATCTTTCATTTATGAAACCCACATGAATGCTACGTTGACTTCTTTCTTTCCTTTCTTCTTCTCTCCCTTCTTCCATTCCTTTCTTCCTTTCTTTTTTCTTTCAGCACCAAAGTTTCAACCAAGCAAGTTTTTCTTTCTAGTCCATACTTACACTGAATGTGTAGTCCTCATCTCTTATTAGAATCTCCATTTTAAAAATTTTGTATGGCCTCGTAGGAATTAGGGTACAGAAGACAATGTACACTAATTCCTACGAGGCCATACAAAATTTTTGCTAACATTGACTTAATTTAGCAAATGCTCTAATATTGAAAGTTCATTTCAGGCTCCATTTATCATCCTAGTTTGCTGCAATTTGCTTGTTGGTGTATTACTCACTTTTAATTTTTAGTATTTATTTTTACTTAAATGCAATGTCCTAGATTTCAATTTTTTTCAGTGGGAAGACCTATCTAAGTAACAAGTCAAGTATACTATTGGTAATAAAGTACTTTTAGATTTGCACAATCTTTTCTTTTGTGTGTGTGCAAATAATGTTGATTTAACATGGCCAATTCTTCCCATTACTTATGTTGTAATGTAGACTTCTAAGGTGAAATCCTTGCTCTGCTATTAACTGTGTCACTTAAGTAACTTATGTAATTAGACCATGCTTCTGTACATTTTAATGTACAAAATCATGTCTGCATTTCAATTAGTTGTTTCTCTAAATAGCCAATTGATTATTTACATAATTTTAGAAAATATTTTATCATTCTATAACTTTTTTTTGTGCTTGATCTTATATTATTTTTTTAAAAGATCTTTCTGGGAGTTGAAATTTTTCTAGGTTATTTAAGTTATAAAAAGTGATATTAAATTTCACCTATTTTCTGACTTGGGAATTAAGTGGAGCTTTAAATACAACAAATGGAATAAAATGTAAGACATCTTTAGAATCTTTATGCTGTGAAAAAAGTTGGCTTCAGATTTTTAGTGTACAAACTGAGCATGAGCTAAAATGGAAGTGAGGGATCTTCAATTCTTAATCTTATTTTACATTACTCTACCCCTTTCTCTGAAATTCTTACAGTTTTAAAATAAATACAATTATTTGAAAAGTCATGGTATAAGATACAATGTCTCAGCTCTATGCAATGCTCAATTTGAGACATAATGAATTTATTTATCTAGTGTATATTTTTCAGCTTTAAAGAAGGAATAGTCTCTTTCCAGCTCATGGTTAATATCCTAGATTAATAGCAATAATTCACTCTAGATCTAAATTATACTTCTGAGTATAGTAAATTTTTTCTCCCAGTTCTGACTTTTCTCTGTTGACCTCTAAGAAGTAAGCCAAGGCATTATGTAGTTCAATTATGAGAGCACTCCTTATCCATGATATAAGAGTTGAGCACATGTTTGACTTCCAAAATCATTCATAAGATTATTTGTCATGCCACATTTGAAAGGTCTATAAAGATATAATCAATTCCTATGTTTTGAGCATATTTCTCCATTTAATCTGTACCTTAAATAAATAATATTGTTCCATATGTTACTTTCTATGGTTATAGAATCAGACAGAATAATTCCCCAGAAAATTGTTCATAGTCTGAAGGTAACAGAGATAACTACTAGGTTTTAGATAAGGCAATCATCAAAAAACTAACACCATGAAATTACATTAGTGCAATAACCACATATGGATTGAAAGATGAAGTGACAGTAACATTTCACATTATGCCCTAGGTGTTTGCTGAGTGCTTTTAACAATGTAAAAATATAAATATACATGAATCATAAAAAATAGGCTTTTTATTTTCTTTTTATAATTTTTTAGAGTACTTAATTAGCCTTAAGATAATTCAATAGGCAATTAGGAATTTGAATACCTTCATATTTCTTTAGAATAATTGCTAAAGAAAGAATTTGTCATATAAAATGAGAACATAGAAAGGAAGAAATAGCCTTAAAATAATAAACGAAGCATAAACATAAATAAAAACTGTTTAAATTGTATTTAGAAGGAATCATAGTTCCTTTTATGATTGAAAAACATTTACAATCACAAAACAGTTTGGAAATGCCTATATAATTCAGATGTAATGAGTAAGTGCTCATTATTCTTGAAAAAAATGTCTTGATGTTCAGAGCATTGCATTTACTCATTAGAATTTGACTACTCATTTAAGTTTCCAAATTATACATTTTCTTGTCACAAAGTCATTTTCCTGGATGAATATCATAGTGCTATCCTAAGATATTAAAGTGCATTAGTTAAAAAATAAGATAAATCACTTTTATTTAAAAGTCATTTTGAATGTTCTGGGGAAATTCTATCACTGTTGCAATATACACCTGTAAAAAATCACTGGTTTCTCTGAAAGGAAAAAGACAACTGACAGATTTGAAGACAATTTCTTTATATAAATATTCAATTGCATTTTTATGTTCACTTTAGTTAATCATCTTGTCATTTAACATATTTAAATATATCAGCTTGTGATCTTTAGGCACAAATATGATAAATATAAATACACAAGAAGGAATATTCTTCACAATTCTTAGAAAGCACACATATTTTACTCTTGAAAATAATCTGAAGATTAAGTCTATGTTATAAATTTAGTTCTTATGTTAATAAAAAACCACTAATTTCTGTAAGAATTATTTTAAAAAAAACAAAGTCTGTGGGTATTTTGAAAAATCTATATGCTAGATATATCAAGATAGAATATTAAAACTTCACTTCAAAAATGAATTTGGAATTTTTCAACTAAAAAAATTCTCAAAAGAATCCAACTTAAAAGCACACTGTAAACCTATAACCATTCTTTAAAACATGAAAGACACTGAAAGCCCTCAAAACAAAGGAAAACAAAACATAGTATTTAGATAACATACATGTTTTTAAACAGTTATGAAGAGTACATATCCTTGATTTAGACTTTGCAATTAAGATTCCACAGGGGCTGGGTAAATCACCAGCATTTCATGAAAATGCAGTTGTTGCAATCAATATCTCATGTTGAAATTGAAACTTTTTACAGTAACATCCAATCTTAAAATGCTTGGAAAACAAAAAAAGTTTTGTTTATCATTACCCAATTGACAGATGCTACTTATTACATTCATAACAGTGGGTGGAGTGAGGAATAATCTATACTGATATCTTAAAGGCCTTTAGATTTCAAACTAGGCACTATTTACACCCAAGACTTTTAAGATGGTAACTAACATCCTTATAGCTAAGACTTAGCAGCCCAAAACTCTGAGATGACTGCTCTTAACACAAATGAAAAGAAAGATTTCTCCTCGCTGGAAGAATATAGAGATCATGCCACATACAGGAGGATAACATTGAAGTTTAAGTTTCTTATTATAATATTGTTCATAGATGATGGGAAGAACATTTTTGAAGATCTGGGTAGGATAGTGTTTGGAGTTTCAAAAGATCCTTGTGGGATTTGTTCCTTTCAAGATGCAAGGCTCTGGAAACTGAGCCAATTACTTTCTTGGAAGCTCAGTATAGTGTACTATCTAATATTGTTAGAAACCTGCAGTTCAGGTTTTTGCGATGGAGAAAATATAGCAAAAGTAAGAGGAAGTAAGTCAAAGTGAGTATGGTTCCATACATATTTCTAAATACATGTCCATCAAGCACACAGCAGCAAGCCAGGCCAAGTCCTGACAGACAGATTTAGCCAGTAAAATACAACGAGCAGGGTTTAGATTCAGACAGTTTATTATTACATAAACAACAAAAGGAAAAGTAGTAAAACAAAACTCAGTGTGTTCTTTGTCATACACACCAGAAAGGGTGAAACTGAAATAAAAGGGGCTAGATGACAGTGCAATACAAGTTGTAGGATACTCTGTATTTAAAGAGCCAATTCCAGAAGGCGTTTATAGACCGCAATTACACTCTAAGGGGTGTGGGGAGAAAGTCTCATATCTCATTAGAACTTGGGAGGTGATAAAAAAACTGAGGCATGACAGATTCCCCTGTAATATAAGGAGGTGAGTAGAAGTTGGCCTCATATCAGCTTCTCACAAGACTTCCATTTGATGTTTTCCAGAAGAATCAAAAGGTGTTTCACAAAGGCTCAGAAAAGCTATGGTTCAAATCTTTGCCTGCCTGGTCTAAGTGAACACATGCAAAGCCACCAGGGTGCCATGGTGCAATTTTTTTCCCTACAATACCAATAAAATTGTATTCTTTGTTCCTAGGGCATGATTTTCCTTTTTGTGACATGTCATTCCCTACTCTACCACAACCATACATCCACAGAACTAAGAATAAAAATATTAAAATTGGTCGTAAACGACTTAAAATATTAAATGCTAAATATTAAACTTGAAATATAATTAAATATTAAGTATTAAAAATACTTGAAACTGCTATGGTATCAATAACAATTTCTTCCATGCAAATTAATATATATGACCTTAAAATCCTCAAGTTTATTAATGTAGGCAATTGTAATGATATTAACACAAAGCAATTTTAAGGCCAAATCTTACTGTAATAATTTCTCATCTTATGTACTATTATTGAGTAGATTGAAAAAAAAATGGTCACAATTTTTCTCTTCTCTGTATCCATGCCTCTTTAAAAGCAGAACTACCAGATGACCCAGCAATCCCAATCCTAGATATATACTCAAAATAATCGAAGTCAGGGTCTTGAAGAGATCCCATGTTCATTGCAGCGTTATCATTCTCAAAGACCAAGGTAAGAAAACAACCTAATGTCCATTGATAGACAACTGGATAAAGAAAATGTCCTATATACATTCAATGGAATATTTTTCAGTCTTAAAACAAAGGAAATTCTACTACGTGTGATAACATGGATAGACCTAGAAGACATTATGCTAAGTGAAATACGTCAGTCACAGAAGAACAAATACTGCATAATTCCACTTACATGACTTCTCTAAGTTATAGAAGCAGAATATAGAATGTTGGTGGCCAGGGATGGGGAAGAGGGAAGTGGGGTGTTACCGTTGAACAGGTATAAAGTTACAGTTATACAAGATGAATTAATTGTAGACGTCTGCTGCACAACATATGCATGTTATGTGCCTATAGTTAATAATATGGTGTGCACTTACTTATATAGTTAATAATATGGTCTACACTTACTAAATGTAGATCTCCTGTTAAGTGCCTTACAAACAACAATAAAGCAAAGGAACACAAAGAAACTTTGGGAGGTAATGGATATGTTTACACTTTGATTGTGGTGATGGTGTATAATGGTGTATGCATATGTCCAAACTCCTCAAACTGTATACATTAAATATGCACGGCTTTTGCAGCTTTTTTATTGATATATCATTTATATCAATAAAACTGCAAAAAAAAAGATGGAGTACTTTCAGCTCTTTCTTTAAACAGATAAAGTCCTATTTCTTCTACCTTTTAAATAGATTTGATGTTTTGACTAATGTTTCACTAATAGAACACCCCAGAAGAGATAGAAAACCAGATCTGAAGTCAAGAGGACTTACACACTTCTTTCTCTCTCCATGGAACTACCTGAGAGATTTCCCAACTTTTCATGTACGTTCGATTAAAGACAGTTTTATAATTTCCAAAATTAGCACTCCAAATGAAAAGGCTTAACAACTTTCTTCTTTTAAATGTAAATATTTAGTCTTGATTTTATACTTTTATTTGTACAAATGACACTCCAGTACTGCAGCAATGATCAAAAGAAGTACACGGAATATAGTGGTGATTTTATTAAGATTCATACAATGTACTTGGCTATTCTTATTGACCTTAAGCATCTCAAGCTGTGACTTAAATAACAAATGATTAAAAAGTCTACTTATTACTTTTTTATTGTATGATGAAAGTCAGTGACCTTCAGGAAGTAATTTAATGAATTGAGACACGGATTTATAGGTGATGGTATAATTGCTTTTAAATTTCCCTCCTCATTTTAATAATAGGATTATCCTGGATCTTAAATGACATTGACTTTTTTGTGTTTTGAATTTTGTTATCTTATAATTATGGATAAAATGTTAAGTGAAATATATAGTATACTTTTTAGGGATTTAATAAAAAAATTTCCTTGACATTAAATTACTTTGAAATTAATTTGTTATATGCAATTAAAAACAATATTAGAATCTTTTGACAAACAGCACTCATGTAACACTGACAAAAGGAATACATTTGAATATTAAAACACACGCAATATCTTTTGTGGACTTGACTCATTTTTACCTATTTCCAGAGCTTTCTACTATCCTCTCATTCCTTCTTCCTTCAGATCACAAAGAAAACATACCTTCTGTTTGTTTCCCTCGATATTGTGGTAAAAGATTTTAAAATTTTAAAACTGCAAAACAATAAAACTGCAAAAAAAAGTGAGAATTTTCAGGATTTTAATGTTATTTACTTATTTATTGCAACTAATCAGTGTGGCTTCTAGGGAGTTATTTTAAAATCCTCAGCACATTTTTCCCAAATCCTCTTGTTCTTTCACTGACAATAATTTTCAATATTGATGGCATTAGGTCAAGTTTTTTTTATTTTTTGATTGTTTACTGGTGACTTTTTTGGAGGTGTGTGTACAGACCATTTCATTAAATATAGTGATCGAGAATATTTTAGTAGACTTTCAAATCAGTTTAAATGATAGATAATTGAATTACTAGCTAAGATTCAAGCAATATTTATTGAATGTGTACCATTTACTAAGTACAATGACAATAAAAATGAATAATATAAAGTGTTACTCTAGATAGAAGCATAGCCTAGGCTTATAGTTTTCCAGAATCAAAAAAAAGCTCACATATTTGAGTATGTGTGTTTTGTATCATTTCTAATATGTATTTAAAAGTTTATTGGTTCTGAGGTTACTGCAATAATTTGTCCCTTTACTGTGTTTTAATTTTTATTTTCAACATTTTTCATGGTTGTAAATCTTATGGAGAAAACAATGTTTACCTTACTTTGAAGAGGTTTACTATTACATTTAGGAGAAATTGAGTTGAGAAATTGTTATCAGCTATAGCTAGTTTGACAACGAAAGCTTTTCCACAATTGAACGAATAATTAAGTAATTTCTTCTTGTTAGGCAAAAATAAATATGAGAAACAGAATATGGTAACTGAAATTGAACATCCTACATCTCTATATTATATCTAGCTCATTCTGACTGGAGAAATTAAGTCGTCATCATTCAAGGCAAATAGATAAGCTAAATCCTTAATCTCTGAGATATTTAACTGGATTTAAAATATATATATTTTTCTCTATTTGAAGCACATTCAGATTTTATGCCTTGAGCTGTTATTAATTAGAGAATATGACGCCAATTATGAGCTATTTGAGTTATCACTAAAATGAATGACTTTCTTTCAATTAGTATTCTATCTTAGTAAGAAAATTATTAAGTTGAGGACTTGATTATGGATGCAATCACAGAACTTTTAAGAACTATGAGAATGCATTGCAGAACTTTCAAGAACTGTGAACCTTGTATGCAAGCTAACAAGTAATCTTGCCATGGATTCATGGATGTCGACAGAAAACATAAGACTCCTGAGTCAGAGACAAAAGATTTTATCATTCATGTTACAGCAAGCAACATAAGCTTCATGTTTGTGTTTCTTTCTCTTATCTTATGAGTCCCTAGAGGATGACATGGAATGGCCTAGTCGATGTTGTACATGCAGTGGATTTCTGTCACAGATAAGGAACCCGAGCTTAAGAAACCTCAGTCTTTTTAAATGGTGCAGGTAAAATGCCTCAGAGAGTGACATTATTTTTATTATGCTGAAAGTAAACAAACTTGTCTCCTTTGTCAGAAGAAGACACTATCTCTACCTTTCAAAATGTTTCACAACATAAACAAATTGTGGGGGCGGGGGAGAAACAGTCCAGAACAAAAGCTGTCAGTGCCTCTGCCTGTAAGACACACAGAAACACCAGAGAGATCTACAGAGAACTGGCTCTCAACTGCTCTTTGAGCAGAAAAGATAATAGGTGAATACTCCTGATTAAAACAAAACAAAACAACAATACTTAACTTGAGCTATAGTATAAATATGAAAATAAATATTAATAAATTGAGATTAAGAATTTAATGTTTAACTAATTTTTATTTGGTCCTAGATGTTAATGATTAATTCAAGCTCCCAAACTAACAGCTAAAGAATTATTAAAATTTTAAATTCAATATCAAAAGATAGTTTTAACCCTAGCTACTCCCACAGAAATGTGTCAAGAACTTTAAGTGTTCTGAGATTTTATCTCATTTACAAGTTAAAAATTTAAACTGACCTATTTCCATGAATGCTAGTAGATAATGTAAGACTCCTAGGCCAGAGATAAAGAGCAGTTTACTACTCACACCAAGAGAAATAGACAGAATATCAATATTTTTTAATTGATTCTCCAAACTCCAATCCCTACAAGGTGGTGTGAAAAGACCAAATGACCCTTGCACACATAGTACACATTATAGGAAAGGAATCCTGAGTTTAGGAAACCCAACCATTTCATAATGGCCTCTAGGTAGGCCTGTGTTTTGCCTGCAAAAAAGATATAATCTCTATTGGTGAAGGTAGTACAATGTGATATAAATATCCTTGAAAAGCTTCCAAAATAACGTGTTACTTCCTCACTTGAAAATATGCAGAAAAGCAAAGTACCCATAGAGAACTGTCTCCCAACAATGAGCTGCTATAAGTATTAAAAAAAGAGAAAGAATCTAAATATTAGAGAATCTTGGCATAATTGGGAAGCTATATTTCTACAGAAATAGATATTGGCGGTAACTTGAAGAATCAGATATTTTTAATTACTTCATTAGAAGGCGGGAAATATACAGTAAAGTTGCAGGATATAAAATCAATGTACAAAAATCCATTGTGCTCCTATACACTAACAATAAAATACATAGCAAAAAACAAAGGTCCTAAATTTATGGACCCTGGTCTCAGAGAGGATTTTATGAATTTTACCCCAAAGGCAAGGGAAGTAAAAGCAAAAATAAATAAATGGGACCATATTAAACTAAAAAAACTTCTGCGCAGCAAAAGAAACCATTGGTAGAACAAAGAGGAAATCAACCGAATGGGAGAAGTTATTTGCAAATACACCTCCGATAAGGGATTAATATCCAAAATATATTAAAAAAACTCGTAAAACTGAACAACAAAAAAAGAAGCAATCCAATTAAAAAATAAGCAGAGGACCTGAACAGATGATTCTCCAAGAAGACATTCAAATGTCCAATAGATATATGAAAAGATGCTCAACTTCACGAGCTATTAGAAAAATACAAATCAAAACAACAATGAAGTATCACCTCATACCTATTAGAATGGCTATTATCAACAAGATAAGCTATAAGTGCTGGAGAGGTTGTGGAGAAAAAGGAACACTCGTACATTGCCGGTGGGAATGTAAACTGGTACAGCTACTATGAAAAACAGTATGGAGGTCCCTCAAAAAATTAATAGACTTACCATATGACCCAGCAATCCCTCTTCAGTGTACCTACCCCCCCAAATTGAAAACATTTATTTGTAAAGATATATGTACTCCTATATTTACATATCATTGCAGCAGGATTCATGGTGGCCTTCGATAGATAATTGGATAAAGAAGATGTGGTACATATACAATGGAATATCTCTCAGCCATAAGAAAAGATGAAATACTGCCATTTGTGACAGCATGTGGGATATAAAACTGAAAGCAAGAAACAAACAAACAAATAAGACAAACAAGCAAACAAAAACTCATAGACACAGACAACGGTATGGTGGTTACCAGATGGAAAAGCGGGAGACAGAAGAGAGTAAAGGAGGTCAAATATATGGTGATGAAAGGAGACCTGACTTTGGGTGCTGAACACACAATACCATATACAGATGACATATTATAGAATTGTACACTTGAAACCTATCTAATTTATTAACCAATAAATTTAATAAAATAAAAGTTATCACACAAAAAACACAAATGTTTGGTAAACAAATGTTTGCTATGCCATGCAGAGACAACAGGACACAGCGAGGACTTCGGTCTCCAAGGTCTGCCCCAGTACCACTATCACACCCACCCCATATCCTTTGTAGATATCTCTGGTGATTGAGGACTCCTCCTGGACCAGGCCCTTGATTTAAGAGAGGGGAAAAAAAAACTCTTCCTGAGTCTTTTTATTCTTAAAAACAATCAACCTAAAATAATCCTCATTCTAAAGAGACATATTTTGGGGTGGCAAAGTCCTGCTTCCCTATAATTGCAAGAAGAGGAAAATAAGAGAAAATAAAAAGATATCAATAAATTTTACGTGACAAGGAAATAATCCACCAGTTGCAATATTTTAGATTTTATTTGAAACATCTCTAAAGTCATATGTGAACAGACTAAATATATTTAACAGCATCCTGTAACTAACTCCCATTTGTTTCTTTGGGAAATGTTGGCCTTCACCAAAACTCCCTACTTTTCCAGGATATAACTAGAAAGGAACACATCAAGTAAAGAGCATAGTCTTCAAATTAGTAACCTGAAACCCAAATGAGAAGGAATATATCTACAACTAGGTTGGTATCTAAGTTATGTAAGTAACTTCCCTTCAAATATGGCCTACTTAGACCATATTACCTAAATCACAATGAGCTCTACAAATAATTGGGAGTAATATATGCCTTTATACCTAAAAAATGTTCAGTCTTCGGAGTGAGAAATAGTTCTTAGTCATTTCTTTATGCCCCTTGAGGAATTTAGTCTCTCATTGTCCTTTATATCCCCTTTCTCGTCTTCATTTTAGGCAGACCCAGCGTAATTCTAGCTCTTTTCCTATAAAGCTCACAATTTCATGCTTTTCAAATGATTGCTACTCTTACATGCTCTGTTGGGTATATAACCCTCAGGGTTAGTAGGACATGTATTATTGTCTATTGTACATGGTAACCCGATTCTCTGAATTCAAAAGGAATCCATCGCCATGTTTTTTCACTCTCTCAAGTTTGCTTAAACTACCATACTGAGAATAGCACATTAGTGTAGGTTAGTGCTTTCTGTCATACACTATTCCAGCCCTCTATTTTGTCACTTAATACAAAGGGAATAAATTATTCAACTAATTATTATTTAATACCATTTAGTTCTATGGAATAAGTAAAATTAAAAAAAAATCTAGCTGATTCATATCATTTATAGTACAAACAGGGAACTGAGAAAAATAATTCTGAAAAATCTATCAGTCTTTGATACTGTACCTAAAATCCTCTGTTTATTGGTTTACTCCTCAAA
The DNA here is from genome assembly GCF_902729225.1 of Pteropus medius. Classification (NCBI taxonomy): domain Eukaryota; kingdom Metazoa; phylum Chordata; class Mammalia; order Chiroptera; family Pteropodidae; genus Pteropus; species Pteropus medius. The sequence continues at coordinate 13,485,100 of NW_024354502.1, read as the reverse complement.
GATTCCCTTCGGGAGTCTACGGATGCCACTGTATCCTTTACTGACTTCTTTCGCTGCAATCTTTGTCTCCCTATTGCTCATAAACAATTTTTGTTACTGTTCAGATGTTCCCTGAATTAGCTCAGAAGATAAACTTCTCAAATGTTAAGGCTGCTTTACTCTGCCACCTCCTTATAGTCTCTTTTCCTCCCATAGGCCTAAAGTAGAGCCGGCCACATCTATTCACCTCCAGGATTTTCTAGGGCCAAAGAGGAGACGCTCAAAGGATGGACTCAACTTTAGATCAATATCAACACATTAATTGCATGGAAGAATGTATTACATTTTCAAAAATCAAGAATCAAATCATACAAATGCAAATAGATAATAACATCATGAAAAATCAATAGAGACTATATCAGTTTATGATTTCTAAGAGTTCTACTTATTCAAGACTTCAGTTTTCAGAACTCATAGAAAAATTGCTTACTTTAGTGAACAATATCTCAACAATTTTTCTTCTCAATGTGCATCTTAGCTTTCCTAATGATTCAACATGTTAATTTTCTTTGTACATATCACTGAGAAAAAAAAAACAGATACATGTTATTCACATCTCCAGATAACATTTTATCTGATATGAGAAGACATAATAAATACGAATTATTTTGATAGCTGAATTTATGCTCATGCAAATAATTTGAGATCTTTAGAGTTGAACTTATTCTTTCACTTGAGAATTTTCCCGTGTTTATTTATTTATATGTTTCATTAGGTCATGGAATTTTTTTTTCGTTCTTCAGTTTTTTATCTTTCAAGTGGCTGTGAGACTCATTTCTTGTGAAATATTATAGATATTTAGTTGATTATTCAGGTACAAGCAACAGACTATAAAGTATCATGAACATAAAGTTTCACTGTGTCATCTTTATTGCTTTTCTAAGCCAGATGAGAGCTTGCAAACCAGCCCAAACTCTTCTCTTAAACATACCCCTGGAATATGGACTTCTAGATTCAATTGCTGGGAAATATATGGTTATTTGTTATCTCTTAGTTTCACATTAATTTTCAAATTGTTATGGAAACTTCTTAATACATAAAAAAGAGACAAATAGGTCTAAATCCTTGAAAGAGCATGAACTTCAAAGATATTAAAGTGCTAGATGATCACTCTGCTTATACATGTGAATCCATTCATATTAGCTGAAAAAGTATAATAAGACATTTTAGGACTATATTGTGGCTTTATTGATTTTTATTGGAGCGTTACATAAAATTTAAAACTTTAACTTATATTCATCTAGTTATCTCTGTATTTGAAAGAGCCCCATGATAAGAAAAAAATGAAAAGATGTATAATTACTAAGTTCCAAAAAGTAGTGCTTCAGAAGGTTTCTATTCTATTTAAAAACAAGCAACTGTAGAATTGTTTAAAATACATTTTTTTGTATTTTAATATAACCATTCTGTTGATTTTTGTTACTGCTTGATCAGGCCAGTGCTAGGTCTGCCTCTATCTCCTTTTCCATGGCATCCATGTCTAAAAACACCACACCAAAGCCAGTGATCACAAGTAATTCAAAAGCATCCTACTCACTCAGGCATAAGCAAACCAAGGGAGTTTCCAGGTGAAAGGGCCCCACCAGGTCATGCTGACTCCTGGATTCTCTGATGTCCTAGATTGGAGAGGTGAGGGATGGAGAAGACAGAAGGAGGAGAGAGAGAAAGAGGTAGGGAGAGGGAGAATGGGAGAGATGGAGCGAAGGAAAGAGGAAGGGAGATTTATTCAGTGAGATGTTTTGTGTTTATACATATAACAGAATACAGCAGACAGAATTTTCGAATACTGCTAAATAGACTAATTTTGCAAAACCAGTAGGGTTTGGGGGAAAGGGAGAGGGGCAAGACTGGAGACCCTACATACGACTTCTTCCTCGTCCAGCCTAGCAGAAGTTGAATAGTTGCTGAGGAGTCTGATGGTAGATATTAATGGTTTAACCAGATTTCATTTTGCTGTGTGTGGATGACTTACTGCTTCCAGTTTACATATGCATATGTACACACACCCATAAACACGCACAATATTGTATTTCCTGTGTCTCCTTTCATTTTTATTAGCTAATTTTTAAACACCAAAGGCAAAACATAATAGATTTGTGTGCTAATTTATTTTCTTTCGTCACAGAAGCAATTTTGAACTGTTAATGTTTTCCATAGAGCGTGGGACATCAACAGAGCGTTAACATGTTTACATGCATTGTCTCTGTTAGGCCATATAAATATGATAAACCAATTTCAAATTATATTTTGTTTGTATCAGTTTGCTTTTTGATAATGTAATAAATGACTAGAATTCAGAAATATTGTACATAATCCCAGAATGTAACATTATTTTGAGCATCAAAACACCTGTATATTTATTCAAACTTTCACCTTTAATACAGAAGCATTATAAGAAAACAGTATATGAAGATGAGAATAAAATAGGGGTATTACTCATAAATTATCAACTCTGATGGTTGCTGATTCTATTACAATTAATATTTTCATAAGCAATGTTTGCCCTCTTTAATTAGGACATATGTTTGGCACCCAAATGTTGAAATAATTCAATATCTTATTTCAGTGTTCATCTTATGTGATAACTTTTGTGCTCTTGTGATTATTGACCACTGTCATTTTATTCAAACTCTCTTCTCCATTGGCTTCTCTCCCTCCTGGCTCTCAAAATCCTTTCAATATGGATTATTGTTCTCATCCATAATATTGATATTCACTAATGTGCTATTTTTTAACTCTTTAATTACACTCTACATTCTTGCTAGATTTATTCACTTTCTCTCGTGATCTCAAATATCACACACATACTGAAAACTTACAGTTATATTTCCATCCCTATTTTCAACTAATCACTACAGTATATATACTCAAGTCAACAAATTTGAAATACTTAAGATCACATTAATTATGTTTCACCTAAAACATCCTCATTTATATTGTCTTCTGCCTCTTCTATTAGTGACATCACTAACTTATCAGTGATGTAAGTTTAAAAACATAGAATCTTCCCTGACTATGACCACTGCAATATCTCTTCTCCATAAAAATGATCAGGTCCTCTGGCTACTGCGTCAAAAATAACTTTCAAATCTGAGCATATCTCTCAATCCCAGGAGTTCAGCCTTTTTAAAATTTTCCAGACCTTCGGTCTTTCCCCTTCTCCAGCTTAATTTCCATTATGCTTATTTTTTTCTACTACAGTTATTTTGTGGCTCCTTTTCTAAGATACAAACAAGAAAAAGTCATTTGCCTGCCCTAATAATTTGATATTTTCCTTTCATCTAATTGCATGAGTCTGAACTTAGCATGGCATCCAGGCCCTTCAGACTCTAGCTCCAGGCCTGTTTCTGGCCCATCTTCTGCACATGACCTTGCCCTCTAGCCACATAGGACAAATTTCCATTTTATATAAATACACGTACTTCCACAATTCAAGGTTTGTCTGATCTCCTGGAATGTCCGCTTTTTTTTTTCCTAGTTCCATTGCCTAGTTTATTATTACCCGTTCTTAAAGACTCTGTAGTTTACACACCAGAAACAGTCCTAAGTGATTTATATATACTATTTCACTGAATTCACAAAATAACACCTTGTGTTAGGAACTACTGGTATCCTAATTTTATAGGTGATGGGCTTTGACATGTTAAATAATTGTGACACTCCTAACTGGCAGAATTTGTGATTGACCTTGACCTTGTGATTTTAATCATTATATAAATTGCCTATACTATAAACTCCTCAAGAGAAGCAGGCATGAAAATTATATTGCATCCTTATTTAAATTCCTAGCACCAAGCATAGAGCCTCACACACAGTTGTTGAGTGAATTTTGAATGAATTAGCCAGGTTAAGCAATTTTCAGGCTCTACAGTGAGGAGATTTTTTTTTCAGTGGACTGATGGCTCTCAGCTAAAGTTTCCAAACAGTTTACTCATAATGTAAATTTACAATAAAAAAGTAGTAATAACATATTTTGCTGAAATACATAATACATTCTGTTATTGAAAGAATCAAACACTATAATTTAAATCAAATTCTTGGAATTGATTTCTAGCATACAGTGGACATGCAAAATAATGACCATTATTGTTTTTCTACTTTAACATCATTATACTTCTTGTGTCCAAGAAAGTCAATACATATGCCAAAGCAATCTGATTGTATGTGACTTTTATCGGTCTGAAATATTTAGTACCCTGTTTAATAAATTTCCAGGTACATAAATACCAAGAGCACCCCTTATTTCAATCCGTGTTTTTGAAACTGCTTATTATAAAGTGCTTTGTGTGAGCCTACATAACCGTTTTCTGTATCAATACCTTTAGGAACAAATTTCCAGTACTCCAAAACCTTCAGAAGACTACATATATATTTCCAGGATCTAACAAGATTAAATAAAGACTAAAAGTGCTAAATTTTGCATAATTTTTGTTTGTTTGTTTGCTTGGATTTTTTTTTTTTCCATAGGATAGAAGGGAAATTTTGGAGAATCTATAAAGACAGGTAAAAGACAGAATCGAATAGGTGGAAGAGAAATTGACTGGTATAAGCGCTAGTCTTATGAAGCCTAGGGTTATGTTTGATCACTCCTAATAAAAATGTAAGTTATGTGGGAAACAAAAATCTTGGTTTGGGTATTTGTAATTATGATGAGAAACCTGAGGGAAAAGAGTATAAAAGTAAATTTACAATAATCACTAACACTTATAAAGTACTGTTATATGGCAAGTATTTCCCTATGTACTTTAAATTTATTAACTCCTTACTGCTTGTGATAAATTCCATTGGGTAGGTATCAATTTTTTAAAAAAAATATTATAATAAATTAAACAATAATTAAATTATAATTCCAATTTACTGAGTGGTTTACTTTGTACTCAACACTATGCCAAGAACTTGAAACATATTAGCTCACTTAATATTCACAACCAACCTGAGAAAGGAACACAGTTGTTACGCTGAATTAAAATTACAGGATGCATCAAAGCATTGGCTCTACATAATATCAGATATCTTACTTTTTTTCATAGCATATACAACTTTAGACATTTAAAAACATTTATTTGTAAAAATCTTATCTCTTCCATTACATGTCTTTTATATCAAGCTGTCTATGTTTACTTAAAAATTCAATGGTTCCACAATACTTGAATAATTATTTTATTGCAGCTTCCTCCAGAAGCAGAGCTTGAGACAAGTTCTGAGGGCAAGTAGCTTTTCTGAGAGCTGATACTAGGAAACAAACTTAGGAAAATGGAAATAGGCAGGGAAAGGAAGGTAGCCATTACATGTATTATCAAGCAAGTTACCACTGTGGACAACGAAAGTTCCATTCCACACAGTGGCCAGTGTAACTTAAAAAAGGGAGTGGCATATTTTTACATCAACACCCATTATCTTCAGGGCTTATTAATTCCCTAAACTTCTGGTCAATTGATAACTTATCAGTGCCCAGAGAAAGATCTTAAGCAAAAAATGTCATACACTGACCTCCCTGAAGGGGTCAGGTCTGAGTAGATATAGGTAAGGTATTGAAAGTATCTGCTCAAATGATGTTACTATATGTTGTATAATAATTTAATTATTTATTTGTATGTGTGTCTACATAAATAGATTGCAACTCTTAGAGGATACAAAATATATATATTTTTTATTTACCTCTGAATCCACTACTTTCTAGTATGTTACCAAAATAACAAATGTGTGCTGAATTTAATTAAAATAAAATGATCAGTAAACGATATGCTATGTGGTCTCTATTATCATCCTAGCATTGCAGAAGAATTCATCAACTAAAACTTCTTTTATTCAGGTTAAGCATATAAAATAAGATCTGTAATCAAAGACACATTTAATTTTAGTTCTTCTTTTGAAATGGGAGTAAAAAAAAAGGATTTATGGTAAATTTGTAGACCTAGTCTTGACTTGTGCTAAATCTATGGACTGCTCTCCAGTTTTCAGGGCTGTACTGATCAGGCAGAGACTAAACTATCTGGTTACAAGTTCAATAGACATGTTAGTTCAATTACTTAAACTGGTAGTGACCACTGTGAGCTTTTAGCAGCATAAAATCACTAGCTGAGAGCAAATCTGTGACCCAGCAGACATTTTACTAGAGTTTTTCTTTTATAAATAAGAATAGGAATAATTTAGGCCTGAAGGAAGATAATAACAAAGAAAGAGAACTTACAAAAAATAAATTATGCTAGTTTTCCCTTTAAAAATAGATGCTAACTTTCTTTCAGCCAACCAAGTCCATATATAGTTTGAATGTTGTAGATCATAAGTGTACTCTTTCATAAATTACTTCTGTTTATGTATATAATGACAAAGAAGAAAAAAACTAAACGTAGAAAACAGTTAAGAGTTTAGGGAGTTTTGCCAGAGAATATAGCTCATGAAAAAGGAGGCATGCTTTATAATCACTTCTAAAATCAATTCTGCTTTTCCTTTCTCTCTTTGATATGCATTAATATTTTCTCAGATTGTATTTCTCTCCATCACTAGAGACTACCCTATCAAATTAAAAACATACAACAAAGGTAGGAGGAAGCATACACTAAAAAATTTTGAAAATTAAAATCTTAATGTGCCATTAAGTGTCAACAGAAATCTGAGATCTTGCCATATGTATGATTTGAATTACACAAATATAAGGAAACTAATGGCAGGTATTTAAGAAAATTCAAAATTTATTTGGACCCCCAAAATTCTTTTTAAATGAAATTATTTTAACTGAATACATAAATTGATTTATTTTTATATCCAGTGACATTTATATTTCCTTTTTGGAAAAGATTCAAGATCAAAGAATTTTATAGTCCCATCAGCAATTTTTTGGGAAAAATAAATCAGTAATAATTTAGATATTTAATAAAGAAAACAGCATATAATTATATGATTTTTTGTATTAACTCACAAGAATTTTGGTTTTGCATAAGACCCAATAAAGAACAGAATTTGCATTTACCTTTTGGCAGTTTAAGAGCTAATAAATAACATCCTTTCCCCCATAACGGTATCTAATTGAAAGGTAGTGGAGTCAGGAAGGTAAAGATTAAAATGTATGCTTCGTTATTGATAAAAGCTGGATTGAGGGTACGACTTAGGTATGCTATCACCTTGGCTTGCTAAAACCACAACTTTAATAGATAGATTTACATACCTAGTCCATTTTATAACAGGATAACCATGGGCCTTTGCTGTCTGACATCTTATTACATGGAGAAGAAAAGGATCACTGAGTCCTGTGTACAAGTGGCTCCATATTTAGCTCCAAATCTAAGCTGAACAAAGCTATTCTCCTCACCAAATTTGTTAATCAGGACTTGGAGAGAGATGAGGGGTATTAATTCCAGCTCAGAGTTTTTAAAAACAGGGCTTGTATTCAGCACTATGGGAAGGACAACTTCAGTATCGCTCAAGACTGGTTTGAATATTGCTGGAGAGTTGCTTTTTTGGCCCCTGCCATGTAAATTACCGTGGTGCCTACCCAGTCATGGTGACACCACCACTACACACACAGACACACACACACACCTGTACACACCACACAAAGCCACCAACATTCCTAATAGCTCCTAATCTACTTGAGGTCCAGCTGTAGTGTATCCAAAAATAAACACGAAGTCAAGAAAATGTAGGCTCCATCCTAATAAGTATAAGCATTTACCAATGACTAATCATATACTAATTTTGTGCAACTTTCATTGTCTTAAAAATATATAAATAGGGGATCATATATTCAGCTTCTATTTTACTAATTTAACACAAGCTGTTTAATTCTTAATTAGAAATATATTTAAACTTAAGATGTTTAGAAAAAAGGAACACATTAATTCTAACACAAGTATGAACTAATTGCTTTATGAATATTTAATTTTATAGTAAGTACAAAGATGTTATTTATTAATTTATTCTATTATAGAACAATATATGTAGATTTACAAATCTAACAAAGCAGGAGTTGGTCATTTCTTATATACTTTCTATGAACAAAGAAAGAAAGACAGAAAAAAAAATCTTGGGATAATGCTGTCTGGTCGAAGAATATAAAGATAATGCAGAGTGCCTGTTTCTAAAAAAGCATTCTGATCTGAAGACTATAAATCACCTTGGGCCCAAACACCTTTAGCCAGTACCCTCTTCCAATCTAAGGTCATTCACATCTAATTCTCCAGGCACACTTTTTCCCAAATCCTTCATCAGTCAAGGACAAAGCAGCTTAGTCAGCCCCACCACCAAGTAGAAGATCTGTACTAGGTGAAGTAGTACCGATAGCCAGGAATGAGCATCATTGATAATAATGACCTTGATGATGTTAGTGATAATTCCAATATTAATAATAATAAAATCTTACATATACATATATGCCAGATTGTTTGAAGTATTTTTCCAAACTGTACTTATGACTGTCATGTTGATTTAGATCTACTATGGGGTTACAACTTGATATTCATTACCCTAGGTAGAGTTTGTTGTTGGGACTGGAAAACTAATCTGTACCCTGCATAACTCTAAAAGCTTTTAGCACTTTGCTTAGTGATTGAGCCCTGAGGCAAGGAAGGGGAAAGGCCATTGCTCCCTATTTACTCAAACTGTTCTCTAGATTTCAGTATGTGTGAAGAAAAAAAGTGCCTTGAGCAAAATCATTGATATCCACATGACTTTAAATATCACGCTTTACATTGATTTAATATATATTTACTGCACTAATATATATTATATGCACTATTCTTAGCTCTGAGTATTTAAATGTAAACTAGACCAATAGGAATATTTACAGTGTAAATTTCTGCCACTTTATGAGAATATACCTTATAGAGATATCTGTAAAAACCAAGAAAACTACATGCTTTGGACTACAAGATTTAGTGGTCTTACTGCCTTTGAACGATCTAATAGATTACATTTATTTAGGCTTCCTCAGGTTCTTTTCTCCTCCTCTCTAACTTCTTAGGTTATGAAAGATATATAATCGTAAATTATAAAGCAGTGTGCTTGACACATACCTCAGATTTAAAAATATAATCTTCTATTTAAAACCCTGAGATACTGAAACTGAGGGTCCTGATGACTTTGATTAAATTTAGTTTTAAATTCTAGCTCTAAAAATCATCATCTCTCTCTTTTTCTCTCTCCCTCTCCCATCCTCCCTCCCACTACCTATCCTCTCCCTCTTCTTCTCCTCCTCCCCCTCCCCCTCTCCCTTTTCTTCTCCTCTCTCCCTTTTTCACACTGGAACCTGCACCCTCTTTCTCTCTCTCTGCCCCTCAGAGACCAGGCCTTTCCTCCAGATAATCAGCAACCCCTGAGGCAACAGAAGACAGTAGCCAGACCTGACTAATAATCACATAGTCAGGACTTCTGGCAGGCTAAATATAACACCTTGACCTAAATTAATTTTCAGCTCCTGAGCCCTAAGGTGGAATGACCCCTTGGCTATTTCCCTGAAATCGGACAGAAAAAGACCCCAGAACTGTCATCAAGACCTGAAGAAATTATTTAGTATCCTTACCTCTAACCAATCAGATCCCAACACAACCCCAAAGCCCCTGCCCATGGTGTCTTGTTATTTTGCCCTATGTAATCTGTACCTTGAATACTATCAGGTAGCCAGATCTTTGAGCGCTAGCTCACCTGTGTCTCCAGGCTTGATGTCATTTCCTTAAATAGACCTTTACTTTCTTTGCTGTAAGCCCCTGTTCTGGCATCATTTGGCTTTGATGCATATAGGCAAAACAAACCTCCTTTCTTTTGGTAATAGTATTAAAATATCGCCAAAGTACTCCTAAATTAAGATACTTATCTCATTTGGAAGCCTGTTAAACTGTCATTTCAGGGAATATAGTAGCTTTACTACCATGAATAAATATTGCATTTCTATATTTTTTAGTTGTTCCTACATGTTTAATTCTCAGGGCTCTTTTAAACCATGAGAAAATTATCTGTCTGTCTATCATCTATCTATCTATCATCTATCTATCTATCTATCTATCTATCTATCTATCTATCTATCATCTATCTATCATATATCATCTAATCATCTATCACCTATCATCTCTATCATCTAAATGCTCCTCTTTGTTTCAATACAAACTTCTTAAAATACTGGTTTACAATACTCTGATCATCTATGTTTGAACATAATTAATAGATAACTTCTTTCCAAACTATTTGTCATGTTTTATTTCATACCATTAACCAATTTATTATTCATTGTAATTGAAACATTAAGTATGATAGAAACCAGTTGTAATAGCAAATATGGTCAGTATTTTTGGTACATTCGATTCAGAAATGTATGACTCAAAAGGAAGGCCGATTAAATACATTTTTAAATTAAGTCTATTTCACTTTCATTATACAGATTTGACCCCTAACTGCTGGATGTATTGGCCACTGAGTGACTCTAGCAGCTATTTAGCAGTAGGAAACTGAAATACTGCAGTCTCCTGATGAGTTTTTATCCTCCATTCTGCCACCAATCTTTGCAATTTTCATTCATTTGTCTGGAATATCTTTCTAGTGTTCCTCCCTTGGTTATCTCATATGACATCTTTAAGGCTCAGCTTAACCTTTTCTCCGCTGAAAAGCCTTCAGTAAACAACCCTGCTAAGCTCTTCTCCAAGAAGTGCATGCGCACACACACGCATATGCACTATTAAAGTAAAAAATATGCCCCCTTCTTTGCACTCCAGTAACACCTACATATTGGTAGTATTTATCACAGTTCGTGAAAATTTCTTCCTTATTTCTCTTCCTTCCATATTCTTCAAATTCCTTGAGGACAATCACTTAACCAATCTATCCCCATTGCAATTAGTAGAGACTCAATATAAGTGGATTTTTAAATAAGTTGATAAGATAATAGTCTCTAAAATAAGCTAATTTATATTTCTTGCAGTTAATTATAATTTTATCGATGTCAGTTACATTCCAAAGGCATTTCAAAAAATGCCTTTGCCATAGCTTTTAATTGAAACTTTTATGAAAAAAATTAATTTACTTAAAACATTTATATCTCCAATACTATGCAAATATCTGCTCAACATTATTTATATTCAGAGATATTACTTGTTTGGAGTCCCACAAGGATGATAATATGGGTGACATGATGCCTTCTTGAAGATTCATTATAATTCTGAACATCTGCTAAAAATGAGAAATGAATTCCTTATTAACATATAGAAGAGTATACACCCTTCAAGTTACTCAGAGAAGATCATGTGCACCTTAAAGAAATTTAGAATTAGTGGGCTTCTGGAAAAAGAATGCAATTAAGAGTTAAAAGGCCTATTTGTTCTATCTTTTCCATTATGAAATTCCATATTTAGAAAAGTTATTAACAATTTCATGACCTAGTTGTTTCTTTTCAATCCCTGAGAAATGAATGCTAGAATATGTTATTTCTTAGTATTTTTCTAGGTTTAAATTTCTATGATATAAATGACAAACTCCTCTCTAACATAAAGCTAACTATTAAAAACCAAAATAAATAGTTCTTGTATCTTACAATGCAAAAAGACGTGCGTTTGCTTCTATAAAAAAGAAAGATACATAAATAATTTTTGCCCTTATGTTATTTGTCTTTGGGCAAAAATTAGGTTAGAAACATATAGGTAATCAATATTTAAATTTAAAATATCATAATAAAAAAAGAATTGAGATGAATTATTTAAGTAAGTTACTCATTTAACCACTTTAATTTTGTAGCTGTAAACACAGTATGTTTCTTTATAGAAGCATTACTTTTTGTCAGAATCAGCAACTCTGATTCACTGAAGTCAACTTTCCTTCACCTGATGTGTCCAGAACATGTTTTGCAACCAATCATAGGCTGTATAATTGTCAAAAAATTTCAGTACGTACAACTATTCCCAGCAAACTAAGTTGGTTTGACTTCAAACCCAAATACTTATTACCAATTCAGATAACTCTCCCGAATTACAGATATAAATATCTAACAGCTTATTAAACATACTCACTTGATATTCTGAAGTTCACTTCTTAAAAATGAAACTATAATGAACTCATCGTCCTCTAACCCAGCTCTCAAACAACAAACTGAATAAATAAAATAAAATGTATATGTATACTTCAAATATTTCTATTTCAGTGAATGCAACTGGATTTCAATCAATAAACTCATTCTATGTGAAATAAAAATCATCTAAAAATTATATATATTTTAAAATTATATTTTATAGATATAAAATAAAAATCATCTAAAATTATTTCATTGTTTTGTTATTATTGATTTAAGAATCTTAATATAAAATACATATTTTGCATAAAAGTCCTTTCTCAGAAGTGTCTTTAGCAAATATTTTCTTCTAGTCTGTGGCTTGTCTATTCATTCTCTTGACATTGTCTTTCACATATCAGGAGTTTTATTTTAATGAAGTTCAGCTTATCAATCCTCTCTTTTATGGATTGTGTCTTTGGTGCCTTACTTCCAACATGTGTAATATGGATAGGGAGAAAAATCAATAACTTATAACTTAAGTATTTAGAAACCTGACAATAACTTAAGTATTAATTATTTACCTCAAACAGAAGATCAAAGTTAACATCAATGATTATAACTCATTATATGCCCTTGAAATGATGTAATAAAAATGACACTTTACATCTGTTTTCTGCTTCCTCAAAACATATAAACCCTGTTTAATTATGAGAAAAATTTCAGAAAAATCCCACCTGAAGGATATTTTACAAAATATCTGATTAGTTTTTTCAAAATTCTCAAAAAATAAATAAAATAAAATAAAAAGGAATCTTGAGAAATTGTCATAGTCGAGACACACCTAAGAAATGACTACTAGAGTAATGTATCCTGAATGGGATTCTGGAACAGTAAAAGCTAAGGAAATCTGAATAGAGCATTAACTTTTATCGATAATAACATATTAACAATTGTTCACTAATTTTAGTAAATACTAATGTAAGATGTTAATAATGGGGAAACTAAAAATTCTCAGTATTATCTTCAAGTATTTTCTAAATCTAAACTTTTCTAAAATAAAACTTCACTTGAAAATCAGTAAATTCCCATATAAATGGTACAATTTTGATACTGATGATGAATAACGTAAGAATACTGCATCATTTAACATATAATAATTTTATTAAAAAGATATTGTATTACAGAATTGTTGAAAGGACTAGTCAATATTTGTATATTTCGGATACATCGTATGGCCTAATAAATAATTAATTGTTCTAAGTATATGGATGCTTGAGGACATCCTGGACTCACTAACAGTTGGCTGCATGTTAGATTAAAATTTGTTATTTTATTGTTCAGACCTAGGCCATCATTGATATTTTTATAGCCAGTTTGATCCATCAGTAAGCATGTTGAAACTTCCTATTATGATGAATTGGTCTATTTTTTTTCTGGAATTTATTGGTTTTTTGCTTTATTTATTTTGACTTTATTAGGTGATATATTACTATGTCTTCCAGTTCACTCATTTAAAACTAGGATTAATTTGCCATTTACTCATTTCTATCCTTTTTATGTCAACATTTTATAGTTAGGTTGTATTCCTTACATGACAATATAAATTTGTTCAATTGTGATAGAGACATTGATTCTTATCAATATTCTATTTGCTTCCATACAATTCTCAGTACTCTGAAGTTACATGGGATCATCTGACTAGTTTTAATCAATTGAATACAGGCAGAACCACCATGAGTCACGTCTGGATGGAGACTACAGATCCCATGCACAATTTTCCAGACTCTCACTTCTCCTGTTGTAACAATCTAGGAAGCTACAAGATAAGAATGAAGATAGCTAAGAAGTACACACTTCTTAATATTTTTTACTAAGTTCTATCTAAAATGTATTGTTCGCAATGTTTCTTTCTTAAACATAATTTAACATGTTCTTAGTTCCACAGAGTTATTTTCATTAACTAAAGTACATGAGTTTTATTATAGTTTCCTAATGCTTTCAGCTTTCAGTTCTGCTTCTCAGGGTATCTGCTCCTTTTCAACTTGCTGCTTGTTCTCTGTCATGATTCAAGAAAGTGAATAATTATTATGAATATAATGTGGGTAAATAAAAAAGCATTAAAAATTACAGTTTCTAAGGAAGATGCACTGTGAGTAAATGTCCAGTGTCCTTCCAATGTTTCATAAAACAAAACAAAACAAAACAAAACAAAACAAAAACCTCAAAATAAATGATATGAGGAATAATAGTTAAGCAAATTTCTGATTCAAATAGAAAATTCTATAATCTCCTATTGTGGCAAGAAGCAGACCTAATCTATGCCTTTCATTCTAGACCTTACAATCTGTATTCTTATCTCTTTTATACCCTTGAGCTTTTTCTTGAAACAGAAATGAGACTACATCCTTGATCTCATTTTTAGCCTAAAGCTTGAGATGACTCTACAGTATGAGCTGTGAGAATTGCTTAAAGTGACAAAAAACCCTACTTTTCTTAAGGAACTATCCAACAGAAAAAGGGAGAAAGAGGCAACTCTAGCGAGGTCAAGTACCAATCTTTGACACCATTAAGAAGCAGTAAAATATTAACTTTCAACACCACCACCTACATGTCTGAATCTAACTTTAGAAATCCAGGGAGCATTTTCTGCTACCAAGAAAATACAGAATTCAAATTAGCTACCCTGTCAAATACTGAATTATAAGCAAAACATACATAACCCTAATGGAAAAATAGTAACCTGCATTCAATTAAAAAGTTGTACAATTCAGAGAAAACATTTTTTTAAAAGGCAAAATATTATTCCCATTTTAAGATGAATTTATCATAGAAAATTCAAAAGTTTTACAGAAAAAAATGTTTTGTACATTGTCCAAGGGGGGTAAAATGTAATAATGACTACAGAACTATTCAAATCTTTATAAAAATATTTCCATACCATAGAAAATTGTACTTATGAAAAAATTTCCAAATTAACAATACCTTTTTTCTCAAGTTTCCCCTTTCCCCAGATAGTCATGAACATTGGTATTTACTTCAAAGTGATGAGTTGTGTTCCTAAATCTCTGACGGAGAGTTATAGTATTAGATTTTAACCATCAAATTCTCCTTTAGGGAATTCTTGGAGTGTTTCTCAATTAAAAAAAAAAAAATTAGTATCTAAATACCTTTCCTCCCAATAAAATCTTTGTTCTTATGAAGTTTTCCCCAACTTTCCTGAGCTCAGAGCTCTGCATTCCAAAATAGTTTTGATGTGGCAACTCTGTCTAGACACTAGGATCCAATTTCCTTTTTCCAGGCCAATTGGAAAGGTTCTGAAAGCTGCCTTTAAATGAATCTTATGAAAATAAAAATCACTGACTCCAAGTTGATAATTTTAATAGAGCAATTTCTCTAGAAAATGTTCGTCATAACAGGGCATATAGCCACATGAGAAATAGGGACATGTTTAAATACCTGTTTTTAGTCAACCATCTATAAAGCTGAAGGTATAACATTAACGAAAACACTGAGCTGTGAACAAACCATGTTCTTTTTACCAGTGGATACAAAAAATGCCAGAACTTTTATGTAAAGCATCTCAATTCTACTCAAAAATTTGGATGACTCCTCTGTTGAAGTGGAGAAGATGATATATTTATAATTACTGATCACCTGGACTATTAGAGAGCTTCACAATAACCCACTTAAAATGTCCAATGTCGATGTTAGGGGAGGTATCAGTAAACATTGCAAATTTATCTATTCGATGTGATTATTTAGTACTGTAAATTTAATATCAGAGTTGTGAGCCAGATTTAGCATAGTTTACTATTTTTTAAATATTTAATGGCCAAAAATTATAGGGATTTCTTTCTTATATCAGATGCTATTATTAAAACTATATCATCATGATGATGTTTGCCTGTCTTTTTGTTAGGTAGTCTATTATTCTAAGCTTTATGATTAAATTTAAGAGAAATAGCTATTTATATATAATTCTTAGTAAAATGTATGAGCCTTT
Source organism: Pteropus medius (assembly GCF_902729225.1). Lineage (NCBI taxonomy): Eukaryota > Metazoa > Chordata > Mammalia > Chiroptera > Pteropodidae > Pteropus > Pteropus medius. The sequence goes on along the minus strand of NW_024354502.1, from coordinate 13,469,090 downwards.
TCCAATCCCCTCTCACTCACAAACTCCACTACACAGGTAATTTTATGTTTAAACACAATTTCATTTCATATAAATGTCACCAATACCCATGGGCAGTTCTATAATATTTAAAGCTGTAAACATTAGTATGCAAAACATGGAATAATGCTTTTGAACACTATGCACCATCATTTAGGTATCCTTTTTTTTTTTATCTCCTTTAATCCTTTTTTTTATAAAATGTCAACTTTATTCTAAAAGAAACCCCACATTCATGAACTGATAGTAGTTTAGCTTCTTTATTTCATAGAATCCTGAAACAAACAACTAAAAACTGACACTCACAAGGGACTTAAAGGGCAAACGTGAAGGAACATGCACCAGATACCACAATTTGAATCAGAATTGGAATCTATCTCTATGTTTGTCTATGACTTAAACATCTGGATAATTTTCTCAGACTCCACGGCTCTCTTAAATGCATTTAAAATATCCAATATCTTTAAATGCCAGAATAAATAATGGGATCCTCCATTTTATATCTGGATGATTAATCTTAATGTAGACATAGTCTGATTTCTAACCTCTCTATTCACAATATAAAGAGGATATATATATATATACGTTTTCAATGTAAATAATATAGTATTATTTTAAGAAGTCTACTCTCAGTATGAAAAGCTATTAAATAGCTTTGCCCATAATATCTTTGCCGTCATCATCAACTATTACTTACTGAGCACCTACTGGCATTGAACTAGACATCAATGGGATGTTTTCAATGCTTCTTAAGCTTTAGCTAATCTGCAGAGATTTATTCCAATGACATGTATACTAAAACATTTCTTTGAAAAAAATGCAATGTACTAACTCTCAGTGCTTATTCCAACGACAACCAAAAAAGTCCTTTTTTTTTAAATCAGTTGATTCTGAAACATAGAAATGTAGGAACATAATTGCATTCCAGAGCACCTTTTTCATGCTTCTGTCATTTTCTAAATATTGGGCAGAACAAAATTGATAGCTGAGGAAGACTGGGAGGGTAAAACTCTTAATGAAGAAAAAAATAATCTTTTAAAATATATTTATGGTAAATCCAAATTCTTTTACCGTTTTTATTGCTAGATTGAAAATGGTATCACCAAACCACAAAAATATTTTTAATTTATAGTAAATTAAAAATGTATTATGTTTAGTTTTCTAAAGAATATATGAATATGTGGAATTCACAAGTCATTCTTAACTTTTTGCAAAGTGTATCTTCTTGGTTAGTGTGACTTTAATATGTCCATTTTGTTCTACTAAGTAGTTTAACAACAGATTTGAGAAAACAAACCTACTGTTTTTAAGATCATATATTTGAACTATATTGCCATCAGTTTGAAAAAAATGATCCATCGAGCTAAATATTTAGAAAATTATTCTAAATCTCTGAGTCATAATAAAACAAGAATAAAAGAAACTACTCAAGGTGTATTGAGTTAGGCATATCTATATGTCACCAATATACTGTTCTCCTTGGTTTCTAAGAGCACGAGAGATCTGTATTTCCCCACCCTCCTGAACTTAGACGTGGTCATTTGACCTCCACTGGGTAACACCGTACAATCGGAAGTAGGGTGTTTCATTTCCAAGTGGAGGCATTAATTGTTGGTGCTCAGCTTTCTGGCCCGTTCTTCTCCTTCTGTAATAGTGGAAGCACTTGCTGATATAAAACAAAACAACAAAAAAAACAACAACACTCAGCCACTTTGGAAAGTTGCTCAGACCTGCAGTGGACTTTGCCTGAAGGGAAAACATTCTGATGGCTTTAAACCATTGATATTTTGGAGTTTGTTTCTATGGCATAATCGAGCCTTTCTGACAAATATGAATACACGTCACAATTATAGGTTAAAATTGCACATTCTTAATATGAAACATATATATTTTATAGTTTATTTTGGACTTGACAATAATGATCATTAAATGTAGGACATCAAAACTGAATATTTTAATTCATGGTGGTAATTCTATGTTTACTCTATTTTCTTTGTCAATAAAAGCCTTAACAAAATCAATTCTGAATTGGCAATTGGCTCTCATTAACTGTTTGGCTTGGCAGAGAATATCATGCCTGCAAAATGTGTGTGTGTGTGTGTGTGTGTGTGTGTGTGTTATTGTGTGTGTTTAGTCTTATTTGTCTGTCAGCATCGTTCTATTCTTTCCTTAAGAACTAATTCAAATTAATTCTCTCCCATGATTCTACCACTACACAGTAGTTTTATTTTGCCTTTCACTGCTATAACGTGTTGTTATATCTTTAATTTTTCAGTCAGCTTCTTAAAGATTGTTATTTGCTTGGTTATGTTGATACTTCCAAACTTGCACATGGGCATTCTAAAACATGCAACCCTCCAGGCCCTCATATTTTTACTCTGTGAATAAATATCTTCCATCTTCTGAATCTACATAGCTTGTCCTGACTGACCTCTCTAGATATTTTCTTGGTTTTTATTCTTCTACTCTCTTTTCTGGAAACTAAAGTTAAAGTTTGTTTCTTGTTGCCTAAAGATTTTTCTCCTGGAACTTGAAATTAAGTTCATTTTGCCTAACAAGCTCTATAATATATTATCATTACCATTATAATCACTCTTAATTACTCCTTCGTATAATTATCAATTTCTCTGCTCTTCTCCTGGTTTTGATTTGTTTTACCCACTTGGCAACTTAAAATCATTGTTATATTCAACTCTCTGCCTCCTGTATACCGTTACCTGCACAGCTAACATAGATGAGAAAAACTTGTAACCATGATGACTGAAGTAAAATCAGGATCATATGGTCCACCTTGTTTCCTTTTACAATGCATGGACCTTCCCTTATCCTAGGTACGCCAACCCTTGCACTTAAGTACCAGATCTGATTCCCTCCTCTCATCTAACTAAAGGGCAAGGTCCTACCAATCATCCAATCTCTCACTAACATCATCAAATATTCTCTTTTTACTGGGTCATTCCACAAAATATCTGAACATGCCATTATCTCCCTCATTTCACTAAACAATCCTGCAAACAAAAAGCTTTGCTGTTCTCAGTGCTACTCCAGTACTGACCAACTTCTCTCCTGATGTTCAGAGTCAATCTGCTGAAGAAAGTTTTCTATAGTCACTGTCTCCAAATTCTGCTCACCCACCTATTGTCCTGAATCCATTCCAGTCAGGTTTCAATTGCCATCATCTACTGAAAATTCTCTTAAGATCACAAAAGACCCAAACTTTGTTACGTGAATTGGGCATTTCAAGTCCGTTTCTTGTTTGAGGTGTCAGCAACATTCGAAGTACTTGTTTTCTCTCCTCCTTAAAATTAATTTTTCATTTAGCTCCCAGGATACCTAAATCCTTCCTGGCTTGCCTCCTATCTTCCTGCTCATTTCTTAGACTTTTTGGTTGTAATTACTCATTATAACAACTTGGAAATGCTGGCGAGCCCCAAGGTTCTCTCCTTTAACTTAGGTTTCAATCTCTATTCTCTCCCGGTAGTTTATTTGGTCTCATGGCTTTAAATTCCACCTACATGTTGATGACTACTGAATTTTTAACTCCTGCCCATACCACTTTTCTGGAGACTCAAATATGGAACTGGTTTCTTGTCATTTTCCCTTGGATAGCTAATAGGCATTTTATGTTTAATATGAACTAAACTAATATTTTGATATTTTTCGAATGCTACCCAACCCAATGAGGTCTTTCCAAAGTATTCCCATTTGAAGTCAAAGATGATTTCATTATTTTGGTTGCTTGGAGGAAAAAAATAGTGTCACACTTTGGCTCCTCTCCTTCTCTTACTCCAGACATTGAGACTGACAGCAAATCTTTTCTGTTCGACTTCTCTTTACCAGCCTCACTGCCCTCTAATCTATACCAATGGCTCTTATAAAAGATTTGTAATAGTTCTGTCATTGAGAGAATGTTAACATGATCACCCAATGACCCATGTCCTTGTAAGATTCCTTCACCTTTTACATGGAAGAACCCGTTATTGCTAAAAAATATAATATGGCTCAAAAAAAATAGAATAGTTCAGCTTGCTGCTAAATGATAGAATCTCTCCTGTGATTATGTTACCTTATCTGGCAAAGGTGAAGACATTTTGGAAATGTAATTAAGACCCCTAATCAACTGAGTTAATCAAAAGGAGATCATATTCATGGTCCTGACTTAAGCAGGTGAAGCCTTTAAAAGAGGATCTAAAGGTCAAAGACTGAAGTCAGAATGTGATTCCTCTGCTGACCTTGAAGAAGTAAGATGACCACGTGGCTAGGAACTTTGGGGGTTTTCTAGGAACTAAGAGCAGAACTCAGTTGACAGACAAGAAGAAAACTGGTAGCTCAGTCCTACCATTACAAGAAACTGAATTTTGTCAATAACCTCCAAAGCCTGGAAGAGAATCGTGAGCTTCAGAAAAGGAATAGTCTGGCTGAAACCTTGACTGAAGCCTTGTGAGACCCTGAAGAGAAGACTCAGTTAAGCCATGGGAACTGTGAGATAATAAATATGTTTGTTTGTTTTTTTAACCCGCTATATTTGGGTATCTTGCTAGCAACGAAAATAATATAGCTCTCTAACTCGTCTCATGAATCTCTAAAATGGCAACTGTCCCATCATTTTATACTTCTCTACTCTTTTACTTTTTCTAAAAAAAGACTTTTAAGTCAATGAAAATATTTATATTTGTTTATTCATTTTTCTATTCTCATCCCCAGAATACAAGCTCTATAAGAGCAGGAACTTTTACTGGTTTTGTTTATTGACTCACTTCTTAACACAATAAATTGGTTAATAGTACATGCTCAAAAAATTTTATGGAATAAAACAAAAAACAAAAAACAAAACTACTGCCATATCTATAATACAGTACTGCTCTAAAGCTTATAGATCCAATATCTGTGCTTCTTTTGTCATACTTCACCATGGAGAAGAGATTAAGAAAAAACGGAAAAAAAAATCCCACCATTAACAAAACCATTTCCTTTTGAGTAGATTATATACATGGATACTATTTCACAGTTTATTGTATAATATTAGATATGAGAAGTAAAGTTTATTTATTTTTGTACTTCCAGATAAATGAATACTTCACATAAATAGTGCTCAATAAATATCTTTTGCCATTTAATTTTAGCTCTTGCATCTGTAAAATACATGGGAGTGATGATAAAAGTAGAAAAATGTAACTAGTCTTAAATGTTCTTAGATATAACTATAAATGTTGCTCCTAAGTAGTTAAATAGTTATGTCATGTGATCCTTATATTTTCTATGGGATATTATATTAGATATAGAAACTATTTCTGCACTTTGTTCAAACTACTTCTACCTTTTGTTTTGACAGGATCCATCTGAACCGACTTCTGTTAATGGCACTAGTTTGCCACCTATGTTCTCCTAGTGGTAGTTTGTTTCTAGGAATAACTTTAGTTGCCTTGCTCCACTGGCTTCCCACCTAAGTACCCTGGTAGACACCTGCATAAGACACCTGTCCTACTTCATAAGAGAGAGAATAAACTGGGTACTGTAATCTTTAATTCCTTGGCAGATATTGTTCCCCATTTTGCAATTTTCGAAACTTCACTTTGGCAGAGTGACTCTTTTGTTCTCTGTTTTCCCAAGATTTCTGTCAATTGAGCTAAGATTAATTGCATATCGAGCAAGGCTCTTCAATATTTCACCCATGTTGTACACCGCAAAACAGAAATGGATAATTATCTCAGGGTCTTTCATGTGTAAAATGTATAAGGTTAAAAGTAAGTGGCAAAATTCTTGTCAAATAGGAATCCTGTTTGGGAATTATAATTAAAAAATAATCTTCCAACCAAAAAAAATGTCTCCACAAAGGTGTAAAGAAGGAAAACACTTTTATTATTGAATAAGCATTAAACCAGAATGTGACGCACATCACGGGCAATCTGCTAAGAGATTGCAAAGACAAAAAGGAATCTCATCCCCTTATGAAACTGTTTTAGTCTGTTTGGGCTACTATAACAAATACAGCACAGATTAGGTGACTAACTTCCCATGAGCACCTTGCTCCAAGTTGCAAAACTACCTACTGTCAGAAAGAGCTGAGTTTGGTTTCCTCTGAATAAATCCTTTCAGCAAACACAGATAGTTACCCCAATTACTAGATAAGGATGAGATAAACAACGTGTGACAAACGGTACTGTCAAGTCCTTTTAATTGAGGACTAGTGATTTTTATCTTGAAAACATGGATGTATTGGGTTGTATCTGCTTGGCTAGTTATGGATAGAATGTTTGTGTCTCCCCAAAATTCATACGTTGAAATTTTTCCTCCCCAGTGAGCTAGTATTAGGAGAGGAGGTGTTTGATAATTAGGATTAGATGAGGTCCTAGTGTAAAGCCCTCATGAATGAGGTTAGTGCCCTTATAAAAGTTATGACAGAATTTTACTCTCTCTGCTCTCTGCCCTGTGAAGATACAATGAAATGTTGGCAGCAGTCTGCAACCCGGAAGAGGACTCTCATCAGAACTAGTATGCTGCTAGCACTCCAATCTCCGACTTCCAGCTCCCAGAACTGTGAAAAATACACTTTTGTCACGTATAAGCCACCTAATCTATGGTCTATTTGATATAAAAGCTCAAATGGACTAAAATAGCTTTATAAAGTGATGAAATTCCTTTCTGTCTTTGCAATCTCTTAGAGGATTGTGAGGGATGTACATCACATTCTGGTTTAATGCTTATTCAATAATAAAACTGCTTTCTCTACTACTTTGTAGAGAAATTTTCTAGGTTGGGAGAAAAGTTTTTAAAAATTTTATTTCCCCAAAAGGATGCAATGTCAGCAAAAATGTTACCAGATAAATTAAATGGTAAATACACCATGGTAAATATTCCATGACACAGCTTCTTAAGTCAATTGCCCAAGGAGTCATGGTTGGGTTGGTGGTATGAAAAGTTGACATATGTGGAGCCTTTTTAAAATGGAGTCAGGGCAGTCATTTTAGAGGAACTACCTTGCATGTCTTATTCCTTGAACCTTTAAAATGTTTGAACTGGGCAAAATAACCGATGACTGGGCTGAACTAACACTATATTTCAAACAACTGTTTGTAAAGCAACCAGGAAAAGCAGACATCCTCACTATAAAGACTAAAAATTAAGGACATTCTACAGAATCAGTAAACAGCTATATACAACAAAATAATAACTTAGCTTATTAGCCTATTATCCAGATGGACCCAATCTAATCAATGAGTGCTTCACGATAACATTTCCCAGCTGTGATTGAAATGATGATGGATATATGATCAGAGAAATGTTATTGCTGGCTTTGAAAATGGAGAAGAAGTTCACAGATCAAGGAATGCAGGTAGATTCTTCCACATGGTAAGGCAAAAAAACATCTCTTCGAGAGCCTTTGGAGGGGAACACAGCCTTGCCGACACTTTTGATCTTAGCCAAGGGAAACCCATACTGGAGTTCTGACCTACGAAACATTTTTTTATAAGCCACTGTCTGTGGTCATTTGTTATGATGCAAAAGAAGATAATATAGATTCCATATTCAAAAGGAAATTCACCAGTTTCATCTTCTATGAGACAATCAAATTAAATTAAAAATGTAGCAAGAAATAATAAAACTGCTTTTTTTTCCCCCTCTTGATTTATTATCTTAGAGAATGGCACCATTATCTCCCTGATGTCCAAGTCTCCAACTTAGGTTCAAATTTGCCTCCTCCTTCTTTATCACCCCTCACGATTTAAATATTGACCAAAATCTGTATATGTATATATGTGTACACACACACACACATCTATATTGCAGTTTTTCTTTCTGATTGCTTTTGCCATTTCCATTCTAGGCAGCTCCCTCATCTATAACATGAATTAAGGCCACATCCCTTGAACTAGTCTGCCTATTTATTATCTTATTCCCTTTTAGTTCATCTTCTACAATCCAGGCCACTATTTTCTTCTCCATTTTCATCTCTAGCCACACCATTCCTTATACTAAACTACAGTAATTCTGAATTGCCTCAGTTTCTTGATGCACTGGACTTTCCATCTTGCCTTTAGAATATTTCTATCAATTCTCACTTCCGTTTTTCTTTCAGATATCTATTTTATATTGATGGATAAAAGTGTTTTCTAAAATATGTTCTAAATGTGAACCACTTATTACATGTCATGTAAATATCTTCTCCCACTTTGTGATTCATCTTTTTTTTTTAATTTAGTAGTGTCTTGTAATGAACATAAGTTATACATTTTAATGTGGTTCTATTTCTCATTTTTACAGTTAGTGCTATTTGTTTCCAATTTAACAAATATTTCTCTATCCTAATGTCATAAAGAAATTCATGTAGTACCTGCTTCGGCAGCACATACATATATATAAAAAAAGTTTGTGTATATCATCTATAAATATATAACTACTCTTTGTTGTGCTCAGAACTTGAAATTTTGTTTCCACAGCACCAGACTCTATCAAAAGCATTCTAATGTATTCTAATGATTATTTTTAAATCTTTCCTGGATAGTGACTCTCAAATTTTAGTGTGTAGCAGAATCACCTGGAATGCTCGTTAAAACACAGACTGCTGGACTCGGAGTTTATGATTCATTAGGTCTAGAGTATAGCCTGAGAATTTGTATTACTAACTAGTCTGCAGGTGATGATGATGCTGTTTATCTAGGGTCACACTTTGAGGGCCACTGCTTTATGGAAAAGGCAGAACCAAATTTCTAAGTTTTCTCTTCACTATACCTTGCTGTTTCAATTCCTCACTGACATTTTAACTTTCTTAAACTTTTAAACAGATGTGTGTGTGTGTGTGTTTCTGTGTGTGTGTGTGCATGTGTGTGTGCATGTTATGTTGTCCAGAGATCCTAGTTGTTCTCAATAAGGGAGACTGTTTACTCCAAAGAACCTAGTCTACCACGGCCAGCATGAAGTTTTCCTTTAAGTTTTATATAAAAGTGAAGACAGTTGGAAGAATGAGTGAACAGAGATATTGATTGGTGGATGGCCCATTAGAATTTCGTGAAAGGAAGGCCTTTCCCTTGTCATATCCCTCTAGCACTTATGTTGTATAGTCAATGTCAACCTAGACACTCAACTGTGACTCATTTTTAATCAGTTTTGAGTCTTATTAATTGTGAATTCAGAAAGTCCTATTTCTGAGACATATTGACTTTCCATCAATATTTTCTTTTTATTTTTTATCATTTTAACTTAGCAATCCATTTCTCTGTGACTGTGTGTTCTACACATTCTCCTGGGTGATCATGTAGCTGAATATCTAATATGTTTTTGCATAATTTTGCCCCACTTGCTTGTCATATTTGGAGATCAGTCAGCTTCCCACTGATTACTTCTTTTTTTGTCTTAGACTTCACTTGGATCCTGAACAAGAATATATATCTACTTCTTATCTTTTTTCCTTTTGAATTATTATGTTTATACATTTCTTTTTTGAGTACATTCTTGAATATCAGATCCCAGTCCCTTTCACTTTCAGGTAACTAATAATTCTTGACAATTCTCTGTCTGCGAGCCAGCTTACCGCTTTTCTAAGTCTCACAGAATGATGGTACCAGGACATTTTCTTGTGATAAAGAATATTTACCTTTGATTATATATGTTTAATGTTCAAGCCTGTAATCAAGACTAAAAAATAATTCAGGCTTTTTCTGGTCTTTAAAATTCTGAAATCTTTTTATGAAGTTATTAGTATTTAAACAGACTTAAAGGGTTCCTGTTGTGAGTATAGCTGAAAGTGTAAATTCTATATCATCTTAATTGGAATGAGACCTCATTTCTAGCATTTTCCACATAAGTACACAAATATATTTTTTAAAATAAGGACAACAGTGTTGTGAGTTATTTTTATGATCAATTCCTTAAGTTTCTCATTATAATAGTTGGAAAATATAAAAAAGATTGTCTGAGAAAATAAAATATATCTAACACAAATTTACATACCATAATGATTTACATGGAACCAAATGTGCAATATCTTTCTGGATAAACTATTTCTAGAATGAAAAAATAACCCATTAATGGTGAATATATATGATTTTCAAGACTATGAAAGTTCAGGTTACCACTCTTAGAAATAGGAAATTTGTAAACTAAGTAATTAAGCAATCAACCTCTAATAAAATTCTTTGATCTTAGGAATCATACATATATATATTATATTATATTATATTATATATTATATATGTACATATATTATATATGTACATGTATAGTTTATATATATACATATATTATATATGTACATATATAGTTTATATATATAAATTTTCAATCATTTATTCTGAAAGATAGTAGTTAATCTTCTAATTTAAGAAGACACTGTAGTAGGTACGATGGAGGATCAAAAAATGAACAACAGTTTTCCTTTTATTCTAGAGATTTATAGTCTAGTGAGATAAGCCGCACAGGCAAACAAATACCAACAAGTTCTTATCACAGTCCTAACACATATTATGTCCTCAAAATACAAGTGGATACAAACACAAAATCCAAATAAAGTCTAAACTCCTAAGGAATGGTTGACTAATCTCTAAGTATTGCATAAGTGGAACATCATGAAGTGACAGAAGTTAGGATCTAAGGAATGTGAAAAATGGAGATGAGTATTCTTTTGGCATTAGAAACATTTTATTGCTGGCATAATATTTTCTATGAACCTTGAAGCATTAACAATGTTTAGACTTTTCAAGTAGAGATGTGAATAAGGCAGAAGCACGGAAATAAAAATACACTGAAATTAATGAGTTCTTCTGTTTAGGTGAAGATGAGCAAACTTAAGTGAAACAGTAATAGTTAGAGCTTAAAGGGTACATTGGAATTATAGCAAAAACAATATTGTGTACTCAAATTTATTTAGAAAGAAATACACCATGATGGAAAGTTGTGAGCCAGGAGAGACATATTCATTATCTGACCTACTACCAAAGCTTTTCAGTTTACACATCTAATGAAGATTTGAAAATGCAGCAATGGACTTAAGAATGTGGTTGAAACTCTGTGATAACATTGTGTGATTGTTCATAATTAATATAATTAATAAAACAAAAACAATATTGAAAGAGAAAGGACTTTCAGGAATACCTACATTAAGAGAAGTTAAGAGGATAACAAAGATCAATGACAGAGAAGCAGAGGCAAAGAGAAGCATGAAGAACCTTAGAAGAATTCAAAAATGCAACATCATGGAATATAATAAATGATAATATTTCAAGAGGAAAGATAAAATTAAGTTTACGAAATGCTGCATAAAATTTCACATTTTGTAAATGTGAGGAAAGAAGTAACTTCCCTCTTCTTTCATCGGTTCTTTCGGCTGGTCTAATAATTAAATCTTCATGAGACAGATTAACAAAATAACCAAATTGAATTAAATATATATGCATGGGAACCCCACATACACGGGTGATTCAAAGTAAAAAAAAAAAAAAAAAAAATGAAGTAGATATGACATTCCGAGCTACCTGAATGAGGTAAAGTGCCTTGGGGCTTCAGAGAGGAGAAAGGTCATTGCAGGATAATAAGAAGAGCAAATATTCAGTAATTAGTAGTTTGCCCTGCCATATAGATTGGTCAAAAAAACTTCTTTCCAGTGAAACCTCTTATTATGGGCAAGGCCATTAACTTAAATTCTTCTAGGTAGTTAGCAGGGTGAGCAGAAGTTTTTCTTAAGCCCAGAGGATCTCATCTGTCTTTAGCTCAAATTAATTTGCATACCACAGAGGCACACCTTAGGGTGATTCATTCTGACCCCCTGCATAAAGATTAAGATTTGAAAGATACTATGGTTTTTTAAAAATAATAGATTATTAATTACCTTTGAGAAAACTGTTGTATAATAATGTCTGTATCAATTGATCCATATTTTAACATTTTTACAGCTTAGATGAATATTATAAAGATTAAAAATAAAAGATTAAATACTGATTTTAATTCCAAATACAAAAAGAACTTTCTTAGCTGCCTTCTGCTTTATCTACTTAAATATCTGAAGTTTTATTCTCCTCTGTAAAACATACTGACTGCCCATGATACACTGATGCTTCTTATAGTTTTATTTACTTTTCCTTTCATCCTGAACTGTTTACCAATATTCAGTTTTTTCCACCAAATTGTGTGTGCTACTAGACTAACATTTTATTAAGCATTATATAAACTGATAAAATAATGAGGGGGAAAGTTTGCTATCTTGATTAAAGCCAAGTTAAACATGAAAAACAGTGGGATTCAGTAACAAAAAATACTATTATTTGATGCCTTGTTGAGAATATTGTAGCAATAAAAAAATAAAATTCAGTGGTTATATTGCTTCACAAGTGTCTTTCAGTTCTTTCTTCTTTAAAAAAATGATTAAAAAAATCTGGAAACCCTGGAAAGTTGCATTAGACTTTTGTCTAATATAAGGGAAAATATATAAAACAGTAGTTATTTGACACACAAAAATTTCAATAAATGAATATGTATTTATACATTTTCAGGTTAAATACAAGGTTTAAGTTAAAATTACATCCGATCTAACTTTTTCTTCTCTATGAGTTAATTAACTGTTTGTTATTGATAAAGCTTCCAGTCAAAGTAGGCTATTAAGAGTTAAGTTTTGGGGTAGTCAAAAGTTATATCTGGATTTTCAATTGTGTGGGGTGTCGGCATCCCTAACTCCTGCATGTTCAAGGGTCAACTATACATATGGTCTCCCTGTCATCTCAAGGAGATGCATGACAGGGCCAGGGTATTTATTGAACATGGAAATGAATTTCCTTTCCAGTGGGAGAATCCTTCCCATCGTAGATTCTTTTTGGGGGGGACAAGCAAAAAGGAAAATCTGTCATTTGTGGGCAGACATTTTTTTTTTAATTTATGCCTACAGCACCTGGTCTTTCTAGGTGGTCTGTCATCCAAGTACTAACCAGGCCCGATTCTGCTTAGCTTCCATGATCAGACATCGGGCTTGTTCAGGGTGGCATGGCCGTAGACCATGGACTGTAGCTCCACTGGGGCATGAACCCAGGACCTTCTGTGTGTAAAGCAGATGTGTTAAACACTACACTATGGAACCATGTGCAAGGACAGACTTTTTTCATCTTCAGGAAGTGCATTTATTGATTGGAGATGTTTGAGGAAATTGGAAACTTTGAGACTATGGGGAATTACAGAATAGATACAAGATTCTGTGGAAGGTAAGCTGGCACATGGCCCCTCTGTAGCTGAGGGAAAAAAAGATCCCTGAGATCTCAGGTGGCTATTAGGCCAGGCAACTCAGTGTAAAATAAGGGTTGTTTTCAAACCAGCCTGAACATTACAAACTATTCATCCAAATGTTGTCAGATATGAAGGTGTTTACTATTATGCATTATTTTTCTTATCTATCTGAATTATTTGTCTACTTCCTGAAGAGCTTCTACTCTTTCTAATTTATTTTTCTAAATGCAATACAGTATTATTTATTAAAAATTGGTCTGTATATGTTTGGGACATGACAAATAACTTGTAATCAAGCATTTTATATTATTAGATTGTGTTTAAACCTGCCTTTAAAATGATCCCTGATATAGTTTCATGAATTTCTCCATTGGTTTGCTAAATTACTTTCAGTTGGTACTCTAATTATACTAATTTTCTCACTTTACCAAACAACCCAAAACATCACTTAACATTGAGCATGCTACAAATATATTTACACTGAATAACCTCATAACACATTTTTTGCCATTTGAGCAAGAGACTTTTATGATGGAGCACAGTTACAATTTGCACTATTTCTGAATAAGTATAGCAAACATATGTTTTGTGGTAGTTTGATATGGAGCTGGATATTTACCTGATGACTCCACTAATAAAGTTTTCGTTTTTAATTATATTTAATATCAGCATCAAAGACAAACATGCCCACATTAGTAAATTAATAGACTCACATCCAATCAACTGAAAACAAAGGGCTCAGCGAACCCATCAGTCCAAAACTTCCCATTTGTGATGAAAAATTGTGAATAAAATTACAAAATGCACCTGCCCCACCAAAGCGAATCTGCAGTCCTTAGAAGTATTAAAGAGCTCTAAATTGGAGGAGGAATATTATTTCAAGGCAAGAGTTGATAGCTATTTACTACGAATTATAGTGAGAACAGAAGTGACACTTTGTTGAAAGCAAATACAATTCTTTCTAAATTACCTTAACAGTACACTGTCAATATAGTCCTAAATTTTATTTTGACAGTACCCCTGGGTATCTCAGCAGATGAGACTTCTTCGTCCCTCATTATTTTTATGTAATTTGTCATTTGAATGCTGGTCAACACATATCACAGTCACCACTTGTTATGAAGTATGGTACAGTGAGCACAGAACTCCCCGGCATGCTGATCATTCTTTCCACCATCCAAACCTCCTGTCATCTTTTTCCTTCATGTCAATGTCTCCCTCACTTTTAGATGTTGTTCTCTCTGTCAGCATACCTGTGTACAGAAGAAATCATCTCTAACTAGTCAAGTTACTCGGACTCTCTAAATGTTTTGAGAACTTACAGGATTATCAGGGAAAAAAAAAATTACTTCTCTCATACCATTCTTTCTAAAAAATCTATAAGATAACAAATACAATGGCTATATTCTATAAATAACTCAAGGAAAAAGAGAAAGTGCATACTGAATAAAAATGAAATAATAGAAAGTATAAGTATTTTAGTTTAGCTACTCCTTCTCTAAACCCTAAATTCTATTATTCTTCACCTGAAGATTTTTAGTTTCTCTGTTGCCAAATCTTTAAATAATGCAGATTAGAATATTTATATCTCTGTTGCCAAATCTTTAAATAATGCAGATTAGAATATTAATATATTTGGTATATATGTATATCAGAAATTACAATATGTGATTCACTGAAATTTCTGGTACATGTGCTTATATTGTGAAGCTGGTTAATATACAGGATCCAAATACATAATCATTATAGTTTACAAAAGAAAAGCCATATATTTATAGGTTAGAAACATATACACACAAATACAGATAAATAAAATTTATAAAAATTAGAAATTTTTTCCTAGTTTTTTATGTTTGTTTTCCACGTAAAAGTACACTTACAGCTTATTTGACCCAGCAATTTCAATGACATATGTATCATAGAAAGAAATACACCCAGTTTTATTGGTGTGTACAAGGACATTTGTTGTAGAATTACTTTGTGTAGCATAAAATCTCAAAATAAAATGAATGCCTATAAATAGAAGAATGTTTGACTAAAGTAGGATACATTTAAATTCTAAAAATGTTTGCAGCCATTAAAATAAATTAATTAGAACTATTCTAATTAATTAATATGCATAGATTTCTACAAACTATAGTTAAATGAGAGAAAGAACAATGCAAAGATATGAAGAATAATGACAAAAACTTCTACATAGATAAGAATTTACATACATTTGCATGGTGTATTGTAGGATTACACTAGCATGGAGAAAAATATGGGTGCATACACACAGATCATTAAAGACTTATTTTGAGCATGGCTAAACTGAGGGAGGGTGGAAGAAAATGAGGAGAGAGAAGCCAAACGAGAAAGAAAAAGTATAAAAAGATGATTGCCCGTAAACACAAGCAACAATAAATTCAGCTCCTGTGTCTCTAGTTAAGACAGTAGTGATCTGCATTAATTAAGCCTGTTGAGAAAATAGCTCAAAGAAGAAAACAGAAAAACAATGTGGACCTTGAATCCAAGGGTGGAAATTTGAACTCTCCATTTTACTTTCTTTTCTGTATTCCTAAGGAAGAGGGGTAACTAATCTGCTTGGTAGTTCTTGAATATTCTATTGGCCATGCTAACCCGAACAGCTTCCACAAAGTCCGAGTTAAAAATTCAGCTCTTGGGACACAGTCCTTTTGGATGTTCTTAGTCCTAAGAGCCTTGTAAATCAAATTAATTTTAGACTGTAATAAAAAATAAAAAAGCATTTATTTGTGCAAAAAGGAGCTGCAGCCCAGAAGACACAGATTCAGGTAGCAACCTAAGTTGTGTTCCACCTAGACAAAGGGGAGGCTGTCTTTTATAGCAAAAGTTCCTGCTCAAGTTCTCAATTAGGTCTGTCTTATGTAAATGAGTTATTCAAATTATGCAGTTCTGATTGGGCAGGGCAGGTCTCAGTCCATTGGTATAAAAACAAAACAAAACAAAACAAAACAAAACAGAGGTTTCTTGCAGTAGTTGACTCAGAAGGCGTAAATAAGCAGAGCAGAGTGTGGGAAGCTGGGAGTTCAGTGTGAGGTTCTTCTTGGCATACAGCATACCTGAGAAGCCCGCGTCAGCAAACAGCTGCGAGGCTCTTACTGTTTATAAAATGTGGGCACTTGGTTGGCCATGGGGAGTCCATCTGAACAGATGAAATCCTTTCAGCATTCACATTAAAAGAATTTTTCTAGCTCTAGGGGTCCATAGTCTGGAGGGGTACGAGGTGGGGCTGTTACCAGGAGGGCAAAGTCTCTGAGTCACTGTTTCCTCTTTTCCTTCTATCCACCCCCATGCTGATAATGAATGACTCTGTTAATGTTGTTAACATTCATTACCATGCATTACGCCATTTAATTCTTTAAAAATTCTTACCAGGAAAACATTACTGGTGTCCTTGTTTTGTACACGAGAGAGAGCTTATTTGTTAAATAACTTTTCAAGGCTTTTATGATTTGTAAATGGTAGAGTGGTGACTGAAACCATGTCTGTTTATATAAAATACCATGGCTCTTAATATATACATAAAAACAAAACAAAGAACTTTTTTCTCTTTCTGCTTGCCTCTTTCTTTTCCTTTGGAACTCTCAGGTATGCTTTGGATTCAGATTCAAGACTGATTTAGAGCTTGGGGAAAACACACCAAATGGTTTGCTTCGGGTTGAGCAAAGTAACATGACTATTCTACACTATCCTCTTGGCCATTGGAGTTCCATATTGGGGTTTGAAGCCAAGACCTCAGACACAATCACATTTTGTTTTTCTCACCTATTTTCCCACTCCAAGAATTTCACAGAGCAAGGCGACTTCAGGGGCATTATTTGGGTATTTTAGTGTCTACTGTACAAAATACTCAAATAGTATAACTCTTTTAAACACTGTTTTTATCTTTTTATTGAAGTGAAATTACAAAATGAAATTACAATGATAAACTTAATCATTTTAAAGTGAACAACTCAGAGGTATTCAGTATATTCTCTATGTTGTACAACAACTATCTCTATCCAGTTCCAAAACATTTTCATCACTCCAAGGAAAAAACCTGTACCCTCCTTCCAGATTGTAACCAACACTAGTGTTGAATCTCTTTTCCCCTGAATTAACAAAATTAATAAACAAAGATGATTAAAATTTCTGGCCCTACTTATTGATGTAATTGGGATTGTATACTCATGTCACAATTTAATTGTAAAAAATAAATAAAATAACATATTTAGGGCATTTGGCACAATAATTGGGATGCAGTAGACCTTGGGGAAAGATATTATTTCCCCATCACACTTATTTACATATATTTATTATTGCATATTGAACAGAAGGACCTATTCTTTGCAATAGACTGAACCTGTCACTTTTTAGCTAGAAACATCTCACTGCTTATACAAAGCTTTTGTATTGTATGCCATTTTACCTTGAAACCATTTTGAAGGGCAAAAAGAAAGGAGAAGAACAAAGATAATAAGAACAGGAAAGAAGGCAGGGGTGGAAAGTAAAGATTTGATTTATACTAACAAAGGGAAGTACAGGGCCACAGAGGAGTATGCAGAGCAGGAGTCTGGATGCAATCCTTATTTCAGTGACTTTCAGCTCAACCCCTTTCCACCTGGCTACACCGCCCTAAATAAGCTCCTAGAGAAAAGCATCTCTAAAATATGAAAGAATGCTAAAGAGTGTGATTCGTGTGGGGGGGAAATTGAATTTCCTAAAGAACAGGCTCTCAGTCATTAGAAAGTCACTTTCTAGTCAGCACTGCACAGCGGGGACGCTTTGAGGCCACTTCCATTTACTTACAAATGAAAGCCAGAGAGCAGAATGAGTAGAAAAGAGCTGGGAAGTTTAAATGCATGGTAAACAATGAGTCAGTGAAAACCAAGTTTCTGAGAAAGGGAAATCACTGAAAGAATGCCAGGGAGCTGAATACTGCTAAAATGGACTATGAAAAAAACTGTAACTCGAACTGAAAAGCAAATTAGAAATATAGAAGTGTGTGTGTGTGTGTGTGTGTGTGTGTGTGTGTGTGTGTGTGTTGTAGCAGCTTGTACACGGCAGGCAGCGGCGCCGTCTCAGTCACGAGAGAGAGCATTGTATTTACAGCCTCTCTGAGAGAACAAACGGGGAAAATGCAACTTTTTTCACCGTTCCTTTTCTCCTAATTTTAGCTATTAGATAATACATGTAAGTAAGAGAAAAATAAGGCACAGAGGAAAATTTATCTGAAGGATTTATATATTTTCTTAAAAAAACAAAAATAGCGTAAAATACAAGCTAAATTATGAATGTAAATGTGTAAAAATAACCACTATAGTATTTTAGTAATCAGAATCAATGTATATGAATTTACTGCTTCGAAACTTTTTGTCAATAACATGGCGATATAAATGAATATGTTTTTAAAAATGTTATTCCATTACTTTTCTCTATGAGTTTGACTGTTCCTAGTTATCACCGAAATTGTATTTTTTCCTAAAAATAATGGTTTTTTGGTATGTAAATTATAAAGTATCAGAGCAATAAACTGATGCAGCCAGGCAGAAATTTTCCTCTACTTCTAGGTTATTATGGCTGCTCTAATAATTAATTCCATATAAGACAGATTAATAAGAGAAAATAACCAAATTTAATTACATATGTACATATTGGAACCCCACATATGAGAAGTTCAGAGACAGAAAGGTAGAATGAGGTCTATATGGCATCCTGAGTCAAGGAATGAGGTGAGATGTCTTGGAGCTTCAGAGAGGAGGAGTGCAATTCACAAGGTGGTAAGAGGAGCATATGTTCAGTAATTAGAAGCTAGCTCTGCCATATAAAAAGTCATAAAAAGTTACTTCTCATAATAACTCATTATGGGCAAGTCCTCTAATTTAAATTCTTGAAGGGAGGCCTTCAAGCTCAAAATAATCCACCTGCCAATGTAGCATATCTTGGGGAGGCCTGTCCTGAACCCCTTTCCTGATCAGTATATATTTGCCTTAAAAAAACTTAAAAACTTAAAAACTTAAGTTTTGCATTTTAAAGCAAAACTCTCTGGAAATTTTATTACATAAATTTTACTATTCCTTCACTTTTATTCTGGAAAATACTTTTTCATTACTCTAGGTTTTCTATGAGTAATACTACTAAATACCTAAGCTCTGTATATTCACTAAATGCTTCCCTTCTAAACTTGTTATGAGATTGGGCTCTGTTTTTAGACTTAGAGTAACTTTTATAGTATTTAAATTATCTATAATAAATCCATGCAGAATTAGGTTATGTAGAGTTAAAGCCTTCTATTTAGTCTAAATGGTACTACCAGGTACTGATCAGCACTCCCTCCATCTCATCCCCTAAAATCTATGGAATTATGAGAAGTTCTTTCATTAGTTGATGTTAGACTTTGAGAATGGACTTGATAGACAAAACCATAATTACTTTTAATTGATCTAAGGCTAGAGTGTTTTGTATTGCTTCATGATCAGTCACCGAGATTAGACAGACCTGGTTTTGTTGTTGACTACACCATTTTTTATTACCGTTTAATATTGCCAAAAAATAATTAAGACTATCACTAAGAGAGGGGCAGGTGATTTTCTTTATATCAATTTCATTATGAAATAAAGCTACACAAATTCATGTTATAGTATCGATGATTACATTAAATCTTGTTTCTGACAATCGAGCTAGTCTTTCTGTTTTCTTTTCCTTTTTAAATTTACCTCAGTGTTAATTGATACCCTGGAAATGTAAGAACAGCAGTGGGTCTAGTTTTGAAGAGATGATTAGGTTGCTATGCTGAATAATGGCACAAATAGGTACTTAGTTCCTTCAGAATGAAAGTCTTTTGTAGAAAGTGAGTTTTAAATTAGAACTATATTAAATTATCTGAGAAAGACAGAGTTAAGGATGCACCTAAATATGTCAAATAACATTTTTAAGCAACTACAGGAAACCTAAATCTTTAAAAAATATAAGAGGCAAGATATGACATTATCATGTGTTACATATGTCGATAATTGTGATTGCATAGTCTTCAAAGGCACCAGTCTCCAAATGCCAAACTATTTTTTAATGAAGGGAGTGAGAAGAAGACATTCATTTTATTGTCATCTACTCCTGATTTTCATGGTCTCCAAAAATCATTTTTCTTGCTGAGAAATGAATAGAAATCTTCCCATTTTGTTTAATTAGAGTATTCCCTGGAGTACAAAGCAAGATAACATTTAATGTTAGGTGTAAAAAACATAATAAAAAATAGGAGAATAGTTACATTATGAAATATATATGAACATGTACAAACCTTCTTAAAATAACTTTTGCTTTACTTGAATAGAGAAGATTCAAGCAAATTGTTTAAAGACACATTTACATAGATCTCATGAAATACAGTGTAGACTTAGCTTTCTCTTCAGTATAATTTTTTATTTCAGCAAGAAAGGAAATATAGGTTTTCCTGGCTTTGCACAAAATACCATGAAGTATTAAGGCCACTTTGTATAAATTGAACTAAAAGGCTCATTTGCTTGAGATAGCTAGGTAACTCAAGAAAATTACTTTTTAAGCTTAAATTGTCTAGATAACTGGCTCAATTTTTCATTTTTTATCAGAGGTTGCACCTTTTTCAATGAGTTTTATGTTAACTTACTGTATTTTTATTTTATTTTAAATTTCAGAAATTATAATAAAATGAATAAATAGTCAACTTTCTTAGACTTATTTAGGTTAAGGGATAAACGCACGCTACTGGGTTTCTCATTTACATTAATGATATGTAGGCTACTTTTGTTATTTTTACATTCTACACAAGTCTCTCTGTAAGTAGTACTTTTACAGCTATTGAGTAACCGAAAGAAAATCATGAAACCATTGGGAAAATTCTCACTCTTTATTAAGTGACACTTTGTTTCCCCAAAAGGATGCAAAGATTTGTATTTATTATATAGGAAAAAAATATTCCTTCCTGAAATAGAAAGGTCGGAAAATATTAAAATAAAAAACCTAGTATTCACTTAGGAAGTTAAAAAATGAAACCGAGTAAACAATTCAGTGGCATCTAGATGGAACAAAATGCTTCTTTGTTATACATGATGGTCAAATTTGGCTCAAGTGGCAATTACTGAACTAAATCAGAAGGCTAGTAGGAAAGATTCTCCAACTGCTGGATAGTATATATTATGATGAATTACTACTTAAGAAGAGTTATATAGTGATTGTATTTGATGAATATCAGTGGGGTACATAGGTGGCATTACTTTTTTATCCAATCTCAACCTATTTACTAATTCTATATCTAGATACAGAATTTATTAATATTCCCTTTGATCCTGCCATATGGAACAAGTTTCTATTGTTTGTATATGCTCTTTTTTCTCACATCCATGTTTATGCTCACTTTCTATCATGAGCTAGTACTGAAATCTTTATAATCACCCAGCTATAACTAATTTTTCCCTTCTATGAATTCCATGAGAAAAAGAATTATATTTAAATTAACTATTTGAGTCTAAAGGACTGTGACTAGTGCCTGACATACAGAGGATGCATGATATATGCTTGTTGAATGCTTGTTGACAGAAACTCTACTTGCCCAACTATTATCTTCCAAGGTTACTATGCCTAAAATATGTTATAGGCCTATCCATACACTTTATATTGATTATTTCTTACAGTGAAACTGTGAGGAAGGTAAAATTATTCCACTTTATGAATTAGATAAATTCATCTCTGGAAGTTTGACCTAACTTGGACTCAAGATAAGTTATTCTAAGATCAAGTTATGTTCCTTTTACCCAATCATGACTCCCTCTACTGCTGACGTTTGCTGTTTGATAAGAGAATGATTTAGTTAGAATACATCAGTTAAGTGTTTTTAGTGACTTTTGAGTATCCTATAGCAACACTGAAGCTAACATAGACAGAGATAGTCTTCTCATCTCTATTTTCTTTCAAAAGTCATGAGTTGGAAAGACATTTTGTATATTTAAGAGAACTTTTACTCTCTTAGCTACATGACAAGAATTTGCTTAGGACTTTAGAATATTAATGATCAGAGCATTGCAATGTAGTATTTTCTTCCAGATGAAATAAATTTGGAAATCAGTTGTACACGTTCATACAGCTAATCTAGCAAAGATAAAATTCAAATCTAAGTACTTCTAACACCATCTGCTCCACTTGGTTAAACTAAGATTGGCTTTTATGGATCAATTATTTTAATGAGTAAATCTTGAGTTCCTAAAAGAGGAGAAAGTATATCTCACAAAAAGAAGGAAGAAAGGGTAGGGCAAAAGATTTTACAAAATAATAGTTAACCTGAAAAGCAATCAAGACAATAATAAATTACCATCATTCAGTCAAAAACTGACAAAATTTTTATTTTTTATTTATTTATTTGTTTGTTTGTTTGTTTAAATTGCTTTTTATGCCTACAGCACCTGGTCTTCCTAGGCGGTCTTTCATTAGTACTAATCAGGCCTGACCTTGCTTAGCTTCTGAGATCAGATGGGATCAGGTGTGTTTAGGGTGGCATAGCCATAAACCAAAATTTTAAAAACACATATCTAAAGCAAAATTATGTAAATAGTAGATCAAAAATAATCTAGAATATTATATAGCTATGGAGGTGAGCCTGACTGATGTTATCTACTGACATAGACCACAATATATTATTAAAAAACACAAATATAGGTTAATATATATGGTGTAATAAAATAAGTATAACAACAACAACAAAATCCTGTAATATGCATAGACTTCTATCTGCATGGAGAAAACTGTGAAAGGTTCAATCTTGTCAACATTGCTTTATTTAGGCAAACACTGGTGGGAAGAGGGAGGGAGAGGTGCCGACAATTATTTTTTCTTTATATATTTTGTATTATTTTACTTATTATGGTGACCTTCTGTGTGTTAGGTTAGTAATTTTATAGTAGAATTTAATAAAATAAAACAAAATAAATGGCCAGGAGAGATAAAAACATTCAGAAAAAAAAATTTTCCCCATGCACCCTGTCAATTTCTTCTCGCATTTCTTACTTTCATTTTTCTTTTAAAAATTTCAAGTGATTTTATTTATTTTCTTTTTTTATTCCTATCCTCCCACCTCCCCTCCCCTTCAGAAACTATTAGCTTGTTCCCTATATCTATAGGTCTATCTCTGTTTTGTTTTGTTAATTTATTCATTTTTTTTAGATTCTACATATAAGTGAAATCCTATGGTATTTGTCTTTTTCCATCTGACTTATTTCACTTAGCATAATATCTGCCATGTCCATCCTTGTTGTCACAAATTGAAAGATTTTATTTTATTTTTTCCATTGGCGAATAAAATTCCATTGTCTATATGTACCACATCATCTTTATCCAATAGTATATAGATGGATCCTTCGGTTGCTTCCATATCTTGACTAATGTAAATAATGCTGCAATGAATATAAGGATGCATATGTCTTTTTGAATTAGTGTTCTGGGTTTCTTCAGATAAATATCCAGAAGTGGAATTGCTAGATCATATGGCATTTCTATTTTTAATTTTTTGAGAACTCTTCATACTGTTTTCCAGAGTGGCTGTACTAATTTATGATTCTACCATCAGTGTATCAGGGTTCTCCTTTTCTCCACATCCTTGCCAGTAATTGTTGTTTGTTGATTTATTGATGATAGTCATTCTGAAAGGTTTAAGGTGGTATATCACTGTGGTTTTAATTTGCATTTCCTTGATGATTAGTGATGTTGACTATCTCTTCATGTGTCTCTTAGCCATCTGTATGTCCTCTTTGGAGAAATCTCTATTCAGTTCCTCTGCTTATTTTTTAATTGGATTGTTCAGGGTTTTTATGGTGTTAAGTTGTATAAGTTGCTTATTATTTGGATATCGACCCTTTATCAAATATATCATTGGCGAATATCTTCTCCCTTTCAGCAAGTTGTCTTTGCATTTTGTTGATGGTTTCCTTCACTGTGCAAAAACTTTTTAGTTTGCTGTAGTCCCACTTATTTATTTATTTTTTTCTTTCATTGCCCTTACTCTAGGAGGCATATCAAAAAGGTGTTGCTAAGGGAGATGTCAAAGAGTTAACTGCCTATGTTTTCTTCTAGGAGTTTTGTGGTTTCAGTCTTACATTTAATTCTTTAATCCATCTTGAATTTATTTCACTAATAAATAAATTCAGTAAAGTTTCAGGATATAGATTCAATATATAGAAATTTGTTGTATTTCTAAATATTGATAATGAATGATTGGAAGGAGAAATTAAGAAAACAATCCCATTTATAATTGCATCAAAAAGCATACAATATCAAGAAATAAATTTCACCAAAGAGGTTAAAGATCTGTACTCTGAAAACTACAGGGCATTGAAGAAAGGAATTCAAGAAGATACAAATAAATGGGAGGATATACCTTGCTCATGAATTAGAAATAATATTGTTAAAATATCCTATCACCTAAAGTGATACACATTCAATACAAACACTATTAAAATACCAATGGCATTCTTTTCAGAATCAGAACAAGTAATTCTAAAATTTATATAGAACCACAAAAGACCCTGAATAGCCAAAGAAATCTTGAGAAAAAACAACATGAGAAGTATCACGCTCCCTGATATCAAACTATACTACACAGCTACAATAATAAAAACAGTATGGTGCTGGGATAAACACACACGTGTGCGTGCACACACATATATTTTTAATATATATATATATATAAAATATATGTGTGTATATATACACATATATAAATATATATATATGTGTATATATCTATATATATACATATATATGTATACATATATATGTATAAAATAAAAATTATTTGCTTTCCTTTAAACTGGGAAATAGAATAGAGAGCCCAGAAATGAATCCTTACTTAGTCAATTAATCTATGACAAAGGAGGCAAGGATATAAAATAAGGTGAAAAACGGTCTCTTCAATAAGTAGTGTTGGGAAAATTGGATAGATATATGCAAAAAATGAAATTGAACTATTTTCTTACAATATATACAGAGTAATAGTTTTAATCAAGAAAATTTAAGAACAGTAGTTATGACAATTAAATTCAGTAATGATGCACAAACATGGAAAAATAAGTAAAACTTCTTGCATTTCAAAATCCATCTAATAGATGAGAAAACAGACTAGGTATGTGTTAAGAGACTTCTATGTATATAGACATTTAAGCATTTGAACATACTTCAAGGTATCTATGGGCTTTAAGATATCTGAAATTGTAAACTAATGTTTCTATGCTTCCTATGTTAAAATTCAAAAATTTGTTTAATGTTAAAAATGAATAACAAATGAAAAAAATTCAGTAAATCATTAAAACAGTTTTCAAATATTTGAACAACTTTTTCATTTGGAAACTGAAGCATATGCTTTGTAATATGTAAAAATTAGACTTTGATCCAATTGGTAAAAGTAACAAAAGTTCCATTTTGTCTCGAGCCATTACAAAGTTTAAGTTTCTCTTCAACTTAAAAGTAAACTCTCACTTTGGAGATGTGAGGTTTTCAAGCTGAGGTTTGGTAAACATTAATGGAGGCATTGTGTAGATATTCGAGAATCAAAGAAGTATCCAAACAAAATTGATTTTCATATTTCTTCCAAATTTAAGATGGTATAATTCCTTGGTTGTAAGGATCAGGCAGGAACTGAGGGACTGTTTTCAGAAGATTGCCCCAGAACAATATGGGAGTGGAAATAATGACCTAAAAAGTTAATTGGGAGGAAAAATTTAAAAAGACAGTAAGGTATATATTTTGTGTGCATGTGTGTGTATTCGTGTGTGTGTGTGTGTGTGTGTGTGTGTGTGTGTGTGTGTGTATTTCACATTACAGGGGTAAGATTTGAGTTTTATTAATGTATTTGGTAAAATTTAAACAGAAGCAACAAATAAAAGAAAAAAGGTACTTAAATTTCCTTTGGAACTTATATTCTGCTAAAAACTGAACATCTGATAAGAATTTGACTTGACAACTTGACGATTTCAGCTCTCATTACGATGACGGATCAAAAAGAGAAACTACCTCGGATCTAAACGGGAAACTTCGGACCTCTCCCTGTCAACAAAGAAGAACTATCTGATGAATTGGAAGTAAGGAAAAAATTGTATAAAGCGTCACCTGGTTCATTTTAAGTTCTCAATAGTTGTTGGACAACTTTCCCAGTTTAAAGGAAAGAAAATTTCAAAAAATAATTTTCAACAATATGGGTATGATAGCATATCCAGAAATTCTAAAAGAAAAGTCAGCCCTAAAAGTCAGAATTGCATTTAGATAATCTAAAGCAAAAAAAATTGATTGCATCTTAAAACAAATAAACCAAAAATATAATAATTCTTATTCTGTGCTTAAATTACTTCATATAATTTTAGTGACTCTACAAATGCTCTGAAATTTTCATTCATTTATTGAATTAAACTTTTAAGGATATAATAGACTCTAATAAGAAAGAATTATAAAAATGGTATGACACAGTCCCTGCCAACAAAGATATCACAATATTGAGATGGTATTTATAAATGTGTCAAAATGAAAATACAGTATGAAAATAATTTTGATAAAATAATGCATGAGTTACAGCAAAAAAAAAGCAAATCTTTTAGGTGGACTTTGCAGGGTTAGCAGATGTTCATTAGGAGATGAGGTGAAAGTAATTTCTTGCAGAGGGAAAAATATGGATAAAAAACCTGATCAGACTGAGCCAAAGACTGTGATATAGCAACATGCTAGAAAGTAGTTAGATGTTTAGACAGATTATGAAAAACCTTGCATATCATTCTAGGAATCAGCACACATTATCTTAGAAGCTTTGGAAAAATTACTCAGCCTCTGTAAGCAGTGTAAAGGCTGGAGCAGTAAAGACTGAAGACATAAAGAGCAATTAACAATAAACAAGCTTAAAATAAGGTAATGACAGTGGCTATGAATAAGAGAGATAGGAGGACTACTTTGGATAGATGTGTATTACATGCTTTCAGTAGTGACTGCCAGAGTCAATAGCTTATTTAGGGCATAAATTCCTGAAGGTTTTCCTTGTTTCTCTTAACATGAAATATGGAAACAGTTGCTTATAAATGTAGATTAATAAATTCCCTTAATTCTGTTTCATCAAAGAAGTAAGACCAATTCCTGCCTTAGAAAATTATATAAAATGAAATAATATGTTTCTCCTATGTTGATGGAAAACAGGACAATTGCTGACAAAGTAATGCCCTCAGTCATCTGAAATAAAACATTTTAGATCCAGGTTTCATATATGACTCATTTTTCCTTTGATATTGAGTGAAATTGCATGATAAATTTAATTCTGTATATCTCACTAAGATATTCTAGTATTTAGAAGAAAATTTGGAAGTCAAATTTAAAAACATGACTATGGATATTTGCAATTATTTTTTTCCTTCAACTAATATTCTTAAAAATTTATTTAATATCTAAATGATACTGCTCTAGATGCTTAAAATATAGATGCAAATAAAACTGACCAAACACAAATAAAACTGACCAAAAGCTCATGGAACTTTTATCTACTGAGAAGAGACAGAAAAATGTATAGTCAAAAACTTTATTATGTTGGATGCTGATGAAGAGAACTAAAACATGAAAGTAAGATAGGATGTGCTAAATTGGGATTTGAGATTATAAAGATAGTGGACATGGAAAAACTTACTGAGAAGGTGGCATTTGAGGATAGCCTAACAGAGTTAAGGGAGTTAAGTTATACTAGTATTTGGGGATGGAATGCTCTGTTTAGAAGAATGAACGAGTGCAGCATACCTGAGACAAAATCATTCTTGGTGAGTGTGAGGAATAAGAAGGGGATAGTGTGGTAGAAGCAAAGTTTGCAGGAGGGAGGTTGGTTAAATAAAAGATATTGGGGGATTTGATCATGTAAGATCTATAGGTAATTATAAGGATGTGCCTTTTCTTTTGAGAAATGAAGCCCTTGTAAGGTTTTGATGACTGACATGATCAGATTTATATAAACTGAGAATAAACTGTTGGGAACGAGGTGGCAGGTTGTAAAGTCATAGCTTTTATTCAGGTGAGAGAAGGTGGTTGTATTGTACTAGGTGAGGAGCTGTGGAGATGTGAGAAAAATTGCATTTCCTAAACCTGTTTGTTTAAAAATGAGAAGGTCTATTTTGGGGGTAATAACAAACATGGGATTATTTGAAACTACTCACCCTAACTGCCCTGTAATGGTACTAAGATAAGATGCTTTCATGGTTCTTTATTTAACTATGAGTGAGTATGATCTTAAGATGGTCATTGTTTCATGGAAAATGGTATAGCTGCACTGGGCACTTCGTAAACATCATGAGATTAAATGAATACCAGAGAACGTTTTTGCTGGAAAGATGTGTACTGTGATAATCCCACCTCATGTGCATGGCTAAGTCTTTTTATGTGGTTAAACACCGACCATAATCTTTAAAAACTGGGTTTATTTCTTATGTTTCATCTCCACAAGGTCGTTAATCAGAATTGGGGAGTTATTTGCCATAGGTTTGTTTTCTCCTAAGCATCTGCTCGTTAGATAAGTCTGGCCTAATTATTATTAGCTCAATTATTTTATCTTGAGGACAATTTAGTTTACTAGGAAATGAAACATTTGTGTCACATGGTGAGTCATAATGAAGATACTTGCAGTTCATAAACAAGTTTGAAATTTACTATCTTCATCTCACAAATTGTGATAATCAACATGAGGGCATTTTAGAAATTCGAATAAACTGTTCCACTTAACTATTCTTAATTATTCTTAATTAGAGTTTGATGTTTATTTATCTGTTTTCTTATTTTCATAAGCTCAAAATTATTTTGTAGATTCTATTCTTATTCTCACTCATGCTATTATTGATTTGCCAAATTTTGCAGTATACATCCTATTTACTTTCTGATCATCACCCATTTCAACACTAGCCTACAGAAATCCTTGAAAGCAGCCCTATATTCCAACATCAATATGTCCCCAGCCCATTTTGTTTTATTTGCCCTTGCCGTGGACACTAGTGCTACATTTTTATCAGACTACATTATACTATTAGCAAGAGTGGTAAAACTTAATAATGTTTATTTTATTTTAGGATTCATGAATGTATATTAAATGTAGACCTAGTATTCTGAAACTATTTTTCTTTTTCACTCTAATATTAGACATTCTCAATTTGCATTCATTTCCTTATAAGAACTCAGTGTTTTCTTTTGTTTCATATGCATTTTATCTGTGTATATCCTTCATGTTAGCTAAATATTGTCAAAACAAACTCTGATTTGAATCGCAGTGGTGCTCAATGTTTTAAAACAATCAACATTAAAAAGACATGTTATGTCTGCATATCCTACATATCTATGAAATTCATTCCACATCTGTTTATTTCCTTGTGTGATTAACAAATACTTTAGTAGCTTCCAAAACTTTATCTGTGTAAATATATACTAATGTTAAATTTAAGATATATTTCTAAGTACATAGAATAGTATAATTAACTATCATGTATTCATTATTTAGATTTAAATCGCATCAACATTTAGTCAGTTTTTTTTTTAATTTTATTTTATTAGTTTCTCTCCTTTGGCTCTGGCTCTCCACCTAGCCAATACATAAATGCTAACTATGCATTCCCTATGCACTGCTACTCATCCCCAGTGATCATCTATCTACTACTAATTTGTACTCCTTTAACCCTTCATCCTATTTTCCCAGCCCCCCAATCCTACTCCTCTCTGGCTGTCTCCAGACCTTTCTCTATATTTGTGTTCATTTTTGATTAGTTTGTTCTTTTTGTTCCTTAGATTCTGCATATAAATGAAATCATATGGTATTTATCTTTCTCTGTTTGACTTATTTCACTTAGCATAATAACCTCTAGGTCCATCCATGTCATCACAAATGGTAGGATTTCATTTTTTTTAATGGCTGGGTAATATTCTATTGTATATGTGGTTCATAGATATGGTTCATATATACAATACAATATTACTCAATCATCTTTTGATGGGCATTTAGGTTACTTCCATATACTGGCTATTGTAAATTGTGCTGCCATGTGTATTGGGGTGCATAGATCTTTATGAATTATTGTTTTGGTTTTCCTTAGATAAATGCCTAGAAGTGTAATTGCTGGGTCAAAAAGTATATCCATTTTTAAGTTTTCGAGAAACCTCCATACTGTTTTCCATAGCGGCTGCACCGATTTGCAATCCCACCAACAATGTATGAGGTTCCCTCTTTTCCGCATCCTTGCCAACATTTGTTGTTCAATTTGGTTTAATCCATAAGCCTACTTCCTCCCCACTTTCCTCTTTATTATTTTGAATATATCCTCCATTACATTATTTTATTAATGCATATATTAGAATATAGCTCTTAAAATAATTTTAAACCCAAGGATAACAAATTTCAATTAAAAAAAACAATAATATTTTAATATAATGAAGAATCAATCAATGTTCAAATTTCTCCAATTTTCCTCATTATTAAAGAGTTGATTCATCAAAATAGAGTCACAGCAATCATAGATTTTGCTCAATGCCAAACTTTATTAATAATTCAAGTGATATAAGTCGAGACATAGAGATAGCAGTCCTCTTTCTTTTTTTAATAATATTTTGTATTTTTCAGTTTTGTTGACATACAATATTATATTAGTTTTAGGTGTGCAACATAGTGACTAGGCATCTATATAACTCACAAAGCAATCACCCCAATAAATCTGTCACGCTTCTGACACCATACATAGTTAATACAATATTATTGGCTATATTCCTTATGCTAGACTTTATTTATATCTCCATGACTATTCTGTAACTACCAATTTGTATTTCTTAATCTCTCTTGTCTTTTTCACTGGCCTTTACCAATCCCCCTCCCATCTGGTACCCCCCAAACTGTTCTTTGTATCTATGAGTTTGGTTTTGTTTTTTGTTTATTTGTTTTGTTCTTTAGAGCATTTCTCTTTGTTAAGGAGAGGGACACTCAGTTGTAACTTCCTCATTGTCCCCTCCCACTCAACACACACATTTTGGTTCAGGAGTACAAAATTATAGATTGTATTAATCGCATGTGCAGTAAATGCAGAGAGAAAAAGAAATGTATTTAGGTTTGTGGCTTCTTAGATATTACCCAGGGATTGCAGGTTAATTACCCAGGGGTAAGAAGATTATATAGACTAGCTTCACTTCTCTGGTCAGCTATTTTCCATATATATCAAAAATTCCATATATATCTAGGTAGACTAATTATATCCTGGAAAAGTAGGGAGATCTGAAGGAGGCCAACATTTCCCAAAGAGATAAATGTGAGTTAGTTACAGACTGCTGTTAATTATTTTTGGTCTGTTTACATATGACTTTAGAGATGCTTCCAAATAAAATCAAAATATTGCAATTGGTGGATTAGTTCCTTAAGTCATATAAAATTTATTGATATCTTTTGCCTTTTCCTTATTTTCCTCTCCTTGCAATTATAGGGAAGCAGGATTTTCCCACCCCCAAATATGTTTCTTGGCATGAGGATTTTTTAGGCTGATTATTTTTAAGAATTACAAAGCTTAGGAAGAGCTTTTTACCTCCCCCTGAACTGCCTGAAAGAATTTAAGAATTTAGATAAAGGGTCTGGTCTGGGAAGAGTACTCAATCACCAGAGATATCTACAAAGGATATGGGCTGGGTGTGATAGGGGTACTGGGGCAAGCTTTGGAGACCAAAGTCCTCTCTGTGTCACATTGTCTTCACATGGCACATTAACAGTTGTTTACCAAGTATTTGGTTTTTTCTGTGATAACTTTTAAAATTTTTATTAAATTTATTGAGGTGACATTGGTTAATAAAATTATATAGGTTTCAATTGTACAATTCTATATTACATCATCTGTACATTGCATTGTATGTTTAGCACCCAAAGCCAAGTCTCCGTCAATCACCATATATTTGATTTACCCTCTTATAACGCTCCCCACCTCCCGTTTTCTCTAGTAACCACCATTCTGTTGTCTATGTCTATGAGTTTTTGTTTGTTTGTTGCTTTCAGTTTTATATCCCACATATGAGTGAAATCATATGACTAGTAGGGAGACTTTTTAAGTTGACTTAAAGAGTTCTTCAGATTCAATATATATTCTAGGATCATCTTAGATAATTCTAAGATGTGGAAGCTAAAATTATATCCAGGAGCCCTAGTTCCTTTAAGTAGGAAATGTTTTTTGTTAACTGTAATATGAGCAACAGGGTGAATATTCCTACTGTTTCGGTCATTTTTTCTAAGCCTCTTTATTGCTGGAACAAGGAAATGTGTGTGTGTGTGGGGGGCGTGCACACGCGCGTACATTTATTTGTATTTGCGTGTTGTGCACAATGTTCTTAATGACTTAAAATTTAAAATTCATTGTCATTATCTCACAATGCACACAGTGATTTCAGAATAGTAATATAAACACTATCAGCAGCAATTAGAATAATGGAAACAATATATATTTAAAAGTTCTTATTGTCCCACTAGAATTGCAGAAATACTGTAGCTTAAAAAGTCTCCCTGCTGGTCAGGTTGAGGGAATCTGAGCCTCATCAGGAAAAATAACTACAGTAGATAAAAACCCATCAATTATTTTAAATCAATCAGTTCACAATAATACTTAAACAAAACAAATCTTGTTCTAGACTTTCTATTCTTTTCCATTGTTCTACTAGTCTATTCTTGTGCCAATGCCACACTATTTTAATTATTGTGGGTTCATACTGAATTTTGGCATCTGGTATAGAATGTCTTCCCGTGCTTGAGGGCAAGAATGATTTACTTTTGCTTCTGTCAGGTAGCTTGGGAACACTATTGATTCACTTTCACCTTAATTCAATCTAAGGATGATATAATTCAGAGCTGAGATTTATTCTCAATGTCTAAGGGTTTCACAATCATTCTCCCATGTTAAGAGAGCCTGAAATTAAATTTTGAGTCTTCTTGGCCTATGGAGTTTATCTAAAATGTATCTCAACTTCTCAGCCTTTCTGCCACTTCTCAAATGATCATTAACCTCTCAGGGATGAAACAACGTAAATGCCCGTAAGACATCTCTGACTAGGGGACAAATGGGTGTAACTTTTATATGGTCTAATTTTAACAGTATTACTGCTGTTTTAAAAACAGACTGATGTGCTGTAAGGGTGGAAGTAGTGATAGTAGTTGGAAGGTTGTTGCAATTATCTAAGTACATTATAATGGTATGGACTATGGAGTAATAGAGGTACCCGAAGTGTTCAGTGTTATTAGATATTTGAAGATAGAGCTGCCAGAGATTACTGAGAGACAGTGAAAAATGCAAGAGGATTAAATGATTCTGGGTGTCTGGGTTGAGTAAACAACCAAAATTGAGCAGACGACCAAAACTGGGAGAAGCAGATGCAGTGGGGCTAAGTCCAGGCATCACAATTTTAGACATGTGAAGTTTGAAGATTTTATAAAATTTCCAATTAGAAATGTTGAATGTGGCAGTTGCATATAGCAGTTTTCATTCTGGAAAGTTATTTAAGCTAGAGATTTAAATTTGAGAGTGGTCATACTTATAGCCAAATAGCTTGATGATATTGCCAAGAGAGTGAGGATTGACTAAGAAAAGAAATGTCCAGGAAACGAATCCTGAACATTCCAAAAGGAAAATGTGGAGATGAGAAAGAATTTAGAAAAGGAGATTTAAAGGAATACCCAGTGAAGTCAGAGGAAAATCAGATATGCACGGTGTCTTGAAATAAAAAGAAAGTTGTTCCTTTAAGAAGAAATTGTTGAATTTTCTCAAACACTATGGGCAGGTCCCATAAAATGAAACCTACATACTTCCCATTAGCTAATAAATGTAGAAGTGACTGGAGACTTTGATAAGAAAAGTCATGGTGGGGTAGTGGGAAAAAAGCTTGATTTAGTGGGTACAAAAAGGAACGGGAGAAGATTTGGAAACATGAATGCAAGCAACTGTTTTGGAGTTATTTCGTCTTTTTTTATATACATGCTTCCTATGATCTGCTAATAGTAAGAGTCAGTGTCTTTTTAAGCCCCATTTTCATGCTTTTTGGGAAAGTAAATAATCATAAAGTACACTTTATTAAAAAGAACAAAAACTATAAAACACTGAAGATAATTTAATGTTTCAATAAGTGATTTTTCTTTATTTCTTTGTCTTCGGTTTAAAAATATGTCATTGGAGAATAACTTAAAAGGTCAAAATTTGCACATGTTGTGGTTTCCAGGTGATACAGATTGGAAAGGTTTTAAATCATTCACTGTGAATATACTCAAGAATTTCTGGGAAAAGACCAAGATATGGCATTAGAAACTAATATATAGCTATGGCTAAAATCCAAATCGATAGTCTCTTACATCATAAGAAAAGTTGTAAGTCAATAGTTCAGTAATGCAAAATGTGTCATCATGTCCAGAGACAAATAGTTTCTATATGCATTTACGATGAGAATGATTCATATAGCAGTCGACGGTTTTTAAACTTTCACCATTAGGTCTTGTATCAAAAAAGAAATATAAGTGCCTTGTGTATTATAGAGATGGTGGACATATCCTTTGTTAGCCTTGTGGTTAGGTTTTCAACTTATTGAAATTATTTAATGAAATTAACTAATAGAAAAATTAATGATGGAAACAGAAATGTGTGATTATATTTTAGATTATATATGTTTGGGAGATAACAATTTTATGTAAACTTGTTTAGTACTCTTGAAAGTTATAATGAATTACCTTAATTAAAACAAAATTGTTTGAAGCATACTGAAGTATAATGAGAAAATGTCACTTGGCCAGTTGTATTCCATTACCTTATTACCCATCATGTTATATAGTGTAATCACTGTATCACGCCAGTGTGAAAATAGTGTTATGTTGTTATAACATTCTACTGTTATCAAGGTCATTGTGTCTTTAATCTTTAGTACTGGGGATAGAAGAGTTAACAAAGCAAGACTGACTTTGAGCATATCCTCTCAGAAAAATGTACTGATAAAATTTACTATCAATGAGGGTTTTGTAAGTACTGATCTGAGTAGTGATTTAGAAATGCTTTTACAGGGTATACTTTTATGACTCATTGTTTGTTGTAAATAAATACATAATTTAAGGGCTGATGCTGGTATGTGACAAGTTCAGGGCTTCTGAGATAGTATAACTGCATATGCTAGATATCTTGCTTTACATATTTGCTAATCATTAGTAAAGCTTGGTGCAGGTTAAGAATTGTATTGCCTGGTTATTTGGTCTTTGTGAATGCACAAATGCAATGCAAGAAAATATATTTCTGATTCTTGCTCTGTGTGCACAATCTGTTCTCTTGGTCAGATTCCAGTCTTTATATGCTAGTTACCACTGTATTATATTTTGGCTTTCAGATCCATTTTTTCCAGCTTTCCAGCAGATCCATGATTCTGCAAATTGTTTGGACACTTTCTTAACTTATTAATTAATTATAGGATATTACAATTATAACATGGTTGATAAATTGATATTTATAGCTTAATCAGTTATTTGGCACAGATTAAAACATGAAAAATATTTTAAACTTTATCAAACACAAGACTGAGACATTAAAAAAAACCAAACAGGACAATATGTTTTAGAACTATTCAGACTGGAACCCTGAGTAGATCTTCTTTCCTTTAAATCATATTCAAATGCAAGATCCTTATTTCCCCTACTCCCATTGTAGGAGCTGAATGTCTTCTTGTCTATTACAATGGCATCATTTCCTAGCCACTCCCATGTCTTAAGAACCAAGGGATCTTTCCATTTATTTGCAGATTCTAGGGACTCTATAACACTCCCTTTCATATCATGCAACAGCAGAGATAAATGTTGCTGAAAGTTAACTTTCCTGTCTATATTTCCATAGCCGAATAGTTTAGTCTCTCATTTTAATCTTTTTAGAGTATAAACTCTTGTTCACCACTCTATTCCTAGTGTCTAAAAGAATCTGGTAGAGAGAAAAAGATTCAGTGAACAACAATTGAATGAATAAATGAATACTGAATGAGCTATTTGAACCTCATGATAAGAGGTAAGACAAATCCATTCCCTAAATTCCAAAACTACCATGTTAAATTTCTCAACTGGGATAATGATTATGAGCTAGGACATATTGAACAATAAGAAAAGTGAGAAAGACATTATCTAGGCCATTTATTTCTGAAAAATGATATTTGATATCTCTCCTGTATTCTTAGAACAGAACAAAACAGAATAAAACAGTGGCCCAAGATTTAGCTGGATATACTGGAAACTCATGATTTGCTGTTCAATCTTCCTTCATTATTAAGTTATGTCTGTTCGTTTCCAAAAATTAAAAATACATACTGCTTTCAACACCAGATCCTCCAAAAGATTTTGAGAATTCCCTACTCTGTCCACCTATTTTTTTATTTTCCCACATTCACTAATTGCAGCTCCTATTTATACAGCCTTTTCTTCCCATAACCAATTCTCACCCACATCTACTTGCAAAATAATAGGCCACACAAATTGAAATAAATTTCATAAGTAGCATTATAGCAAGTTTTTCTATCAAGTTTTCTTACTATTATATTGGTCTTCAAAAGAGAAACCTCAGCTAGGAGTTACCTAAATTAGTACACAGAGACTGACCTATAATAGGTTTCTACTTACACAAAATGCTTGTTCAACACCATGGAAGTAATTTACCAACTTAATCTATGGTTAACCCAACTGTAAATTTTATCGTCCTGTAAATTTACATGTGCACAAATTTTTCCATACAATACAGTTAGTCTTGGATTTGAGGCACATAATTAAAAATATGTCCAGGAGACTGTATACCTCTTGATTGCAACAGAAAGAAACTTGAAAGAATATTTGGACCAAAGAGAAAAGTTTGGATATAGGAACTCTTACAGTTATTATTATTGTTATTATTTTCATTGAAGTATTTATGTTCAGTGATAAAGTCAATATCAAATAACCAGTATATTAAGTTTGTCATTTTATTCACAAATGGATAAATTCCAAAATACATTTTACCATTCCAAAAGAAGTTATTTTTTTTTTCCTATCGGAATGGTAAAAAACATTTTAGAATTTTTGTCTTATAATTTTCTTATTTCAATATATCCCCATTCTCCCAAACTATACCCAATTTTTCTTAGGACAGAAAACTAAATAATCACATAATTTTTTTTTAAATATGAACTTAGGAAATGAATATTTCCCAATTTACAAAGAAATTCTGGAGATTGAAAGTTTTAAAGAGTATTTTTTTGATTCACCTTTCAAATTGTGGTACAAAATTCTGAAACATTTCACTTAATTCTTCATTCTTTCAAGATTTGACAAAAAGAAATTTAAAATTTTTATCCCAGTTAGGGCTTTTATTGTACCTACCAACAAAATGAGCCAAATACTATTTTTCATTTTAATCTCATAATTATTGAAAACCTAGAAAGTAGAAAATGTAGTTGTTTAGTGGGCAATTACACCATTCATTAGATCTGTGATGTCAGAGAACCCAAGTGCTTAAGGCTAAAGCTAAGATAATATCATAGGAAGTTGAGAAAACAGCAAATGATGCCAGCCTCCTGCCCTGACTATTAGGGCTTGGACTATGTTCTACACAGTATTCAGCAGCATAGTAAAAAAGTTATACACCATTAACAATTTATTTTTG
Source organism: Pteropus medius (assembly GCF_902729225.1). Lineage (NCBI taxonomy): Eukaryota > Metazoa > Chordata > Mammalia > Chiroptera > Pteropodidae > Pteropus > Pteropus medius. The sequence goes on along the minus strand of NW_024354502.1, from coordinate 13,431,195 downwards.
AAATGCAAAGACACTTTAACACATGAAAATTGATCAATGTAATACACATTAACAGAATGAAGAAAAGAAACACATGATCACTGTTACTAATGCAGAAAAAATTAAACACCTTTTCATGACAAAAACACTCAAAAAATTAAGAATAGAAGGAAATAACGTCAACATAATGAAAGCCACAATGAAAAACCCACAGCAAACTTCATACTCAGTAAAATACAAAAAGCCCAAGGCAACATCTGCTCTCATCACTTCTATTTAAAATAATTCCAGCTAGAGAACTTAGACACCCCCCCCAAAAAAAGAATAAAAGACATCCAAATAGGAAAAGAAGTAAAATTAATCTCTGCTCTGAAATAATATGGTCTTTTACACAGAAAACCATAAAGATTCCACACACAAAAGTTTGAATTAATAAATGAATTCGGCAAAGTAGCAGAATGCAACATCAACCCACAAAAATCAGATGCATTTCTGTACAGTAATAATGAACAATATGAAAACAAAATTACAAAACCAATTCCATTTATAATAGTATCAAAAAGAATTAATACTTAGGAACTAATTTGGCCAAGGAGATGAAAGTCTTGTACAATGAAAACTATAAAGCATTGCAGAAAGAAATTAAAGGAGACATAAATAAATGAAACTCATTGTCCATCAACAGGAGAATGAATAAATCAATTTTGCTGTATTCAAAGAATGGAAAATTATATAGTGATGAAGTAGAACAAATTACAGCTACACATAATAACACGAATAATGTTCACACTCATAATATTGAGTGAAAGAATTAGGACAAATTCCTTCTGTATGATTTCATTTATATAAATATTTAATTTATATAATTATAGAAAAAAACAAAGGAGTGACATGCAGTTAAGATCATAATTACTTTTGGGAAAAGAGAAATTTGTAATTTGAAATGTTCGAATAGTAGGCTTCTGGAGTACTGGCAAAACTTCATGTCATGTTTGGTTGTTGGTTACATAGGTACCTACTTTAACAGAAAATATTAAACTCTAAGTTGTTCTTATTTATAGAATTTTCCCATATGTATTATTTTTCCTAAAAATCATTTGCTCTCCCATATGTAGCCTTTCTCCAAGTCCCTTTCCCTTACTAAAAATTAATAAATCTATATGGCTTTTCATTTGTAAATTTGTCTGTTGTTATTCAGCATCATAGTAAAAAAGTTTAAGTCACAGGCCCCTCAGATACTAAGCTTAAGAAGATCAGTTTTTCCTCTTTTACAGTTAAGAACTCTAAAAATTGGTTAAAATATATATATATACACATATATATATATTTTAACCAATTTTTATATATATATATACACACATATGTATATATATATTTTAACCAATTTTTAGAGTGGTTAAAATATATATATATACACATATGTATATATATTTTATTATATATTATATAATATGTATATTATATATGTATATATATATTTTATTATATATTATATATAAACAGTTAATTCATTATATATATATATGTATATATATATATAATGAATTATGTATATATATGTATATATATATATATGTATATATATATATAATGAATTAACTGTTTATACCAGTGATAAATTATTTGTATGAAAGTTTTGCATATAAATTTTGTTTGTATTTGTATTTTCTTCTCTGAGTACCTCTGCAAAAATAACTATAGATAGCATATTTTGCATTACTTTTGCTTTATGGAATAATGGTTTCCAAGTGTAATCTAATTATTTTATCTTAATGACTTTAAATTTATGTACACCTTTCACAAAATGGGAATTTTAATTATACTAGTATTTACGGAAATTTAGTTTTATGAGGCTTATGTTAAATTATTTTTTTATGATTGAGTTAACCATATGCTCAACTCCATAAATAACATGCTAATTTAATGATAATCAATATTGCTTGTTCTAGAGGCATATGAGAATTAAACATAACAGGCAGCTTGGAAGGGAGGAAAAGACCACCTAGCTAAACTTCTATTAACACTAAACAGCAAATGCAGTGAATTCTAGCAGTAATTTAGTCCATTTTCACTAGTGATTATTAATACCCTACATACAACTTTAAACAATGCCAGTTGAGCTTTTCAATACAAATTTGTCTATGTCTGTTCTAAATTCCAAATTGTGGGCTTAGAGCGGAAGCACGGACCCCAAGCCAGCAACGCAGATGAGCCGTGGGTGCTCCCGGGGTGGGTTGCGGGTGAGGGGGTAAGAACTGAGCTGAAGAAGAAACTGTTGAAGTGACCCACGGTGGGTGTTGACCCGGGAGCGGCGATTGAAGCCCCGGGTGGGCGGGGCTGTGATAGACGAAGGGCGAATCGCGCGGCACCACCTCAAGAAGCGGCGGTGAGTGCCAGACCCTCCTCCCCTTAGGCCTTCTCAGATGATCTATACTTTTTAAAGGTTAGAGTCTCAAAGCAGATCTGAATTTGAATTACTGCTTTGCCTGTTGCTACTTCTGTGGCATGGGCAAGTTAGTATGATGATTCATTAGTTTCCCCATGGGGAAATACAGGTTATAACAATATCAAATTCATGGGGTTGTTTCAAAGACCAAAAAATATTATATTAAGACCTTATTGAATTACCTCTCCCCCCAAAAACAGTCAAAAGTATGAGCTAGTAGTAAGCAAAAGTATCTTACATTTTTTTATATCCTAAAGCAACTTAAAGTAAAATATAATTCAAAGTGTAAATGTATACAAAATTTTGTAATGGATCTATTCTGATTATCCTTAAACTTCTCTTTCCAGGCATATGACTAGACTATATTTTAGTGCAAATTTTGTAGGTATCTTTGTAAGTTTTATGTGGCCATTAGATTTTTGGCCAAAGGAAGATGAGCAGAAGAGCATGTATGACTAATGATGATCCAGATTTAGAGTTTCTGTCAGACTGAGTCTCATGATAGAACACAGCAAGAGTAGCAAATAAACCTTTGTTGTTTTAAGTCAGTATGATTTGGGGGTTGTTTATTTCTTGAAATACAACCGAGTCACTGGAGTTCAAAATTAGATCTATTCCTCTAAAACCAAGTGCCTTGGTTAGTCGGTGATTTTGTGGTGTTTATGGATACATGATTTAATAGAGTTAAAGCAAGGATTAAGACAAGATAACAGTGTGCAGAATGGAAAAATATTACTCATTATATTTAAATATTGGCCATTTGCCAGCCACTGAATTTGGGATTTTAATTATATAATATTTAATGTTCGCAAAAATATTCCAAGATAAAATCATATCTAATTCAGAGATAAATTCATTAATGTTTAAAAATTAAATATCTTGTCTAAGATAACAAAGCAGGTATTTAAATCATGTCTCGATTCCTCCTGGGCCTGTATTCTATGTGAGAGGAAATAAAAGAAGAACAGGAGAGGAAAGTAGAAAGAGAAGAAGGGAGAAAGGAAGGTAGGAGGGAAAAAGGAGAAAAATAGAGATAAATTAATTTTTAAAACAAGGATTAATTAGGAAACAGAGAAGGGAAAGTTAGAACTTTTTTGCTACTTAGAACATTTATCCCTAGGATGGGCAGCTAAAACAAAATAACCTCATTTTGTTTCACTCTGATCACCACTTATTGTGAATGTATAATTATTTAAAAATAAAAGTTTGAAAGATTGTATGCTTATAAGTGGTATCATTAATAGGCAGTTGTTATCTGTAAAATAATATTTTTAAAAATGAAAGATGTCTACGCCATGCCACCCTGAACAAGCTCGATCCCATCTGATCTCAGAAGCTAAGCAAAGTCAGACCTGGTTAGTATTTGGATGGGAGACCACCAAGGAAGACCAGGTACTGTAGGCGTAAAAAATAAAAAAAATAAGGGATTGTAAGCTGACAAGGTCCTTGCAATCTGTGAGGTCAACCAAGGGCTGCAGCGCCTAAAAAAAGAAAAAAAGTAAAATACATAAAATCTCTTTAGAGATCAGAATTAGATGAACTTTGCAATGGATTTGAGTGAAAGGGAACAAAGACTCTGAAACTCAGTTAAGTGAGATAATTATCCCCTAAAATAAATTTCATTTTTCTCATTAGACTTGTATTACCAAAAATATAGTTAACTTAAAAACAAAAGGTTAAAGTGAGAGGCAGCAAGAATTTATTAGAGATCACAAAGAATAACTATATGGGATTCAGGCAGAAAACCGAAACGTGTTCTGATTATGGGGCAAAGGCAAGGGATTTTTATAAGAAAGGGAAGAAAAATAATTACATCAATAGAAAGAAACAATTTCTTTTGGTGCTAATAAGCCGAGGAAAGAATTTCTATGGGTGTGAATGTTGTAGCCGCCAGCCCCCAATAGACACACGGACCACCAGAAATCAGTGAGTTATAGGAAACACACTCTTTATTCAGCCAGCTGGGTCTGCCAGGGGTACACAGACCCCAAATTAAGCAGCTCCGAAATGTAGAGGTACAGGGTTTTTAAGCCCTAAACACCATTCTTCATCCTGTTTGAACACTCAAGTCTATGTTGGCTCTTTTCACTCATAATAATTCCCTTGAAATCCATCCAAATCATTGTTTGTGTCAACGTGCTCCTTTTTCATTGCTGAGTAATATTAGCGTGTTTAACCAGTCTCCTACTGAAGTGCACTTGGTTTATTTTCAGGGTTTCACTATACAAATAAATTTGTAATGAACATTGGTGTACAATTTTTTGTGTTGACATATATGTAGTATTGAAGAGAAAATATTTTTGTTTCTGTATGGTTAGGGCTTTCCGGACAAATTTACTTAGACTTAAGTCAAAGAAGAAGCCTTGGAGGTTACTGATAGGTAAGAGATTTAACTCTCCAGAGTAAATGTTTGCACTTCAAAGCAGGATGAGCAATGGATATATTGTAGGGGTTGGAATCTAGGTACCTCTTGTTTTATCTTCACTTTGGAGACATTTATTTACAATCCAAAGGGAAGGATCCATAATCCTTCCCCTTCTGAACCCAAGTAAAATTTGTTTACCTAGAAGTAAAGTTTTCCCTCTTTCTCTCAGAAGTTAGAAAGAGAGAGACTATCCTTTTCCTACATAAACTATAAGACTCATATTTCCTGGTTTCTTAACCTATAGTTCAGCCATCATTATCTGTAGGGTGATATCTATCTTGCTTTCTTTGCATCGACCCAGAGGCGGAAGAACTGGGAAAGGGGAAACCAGAGTACTTACTGTATTCCCTAATATATCTGTGACCTAAAATACTCATGTCTACTTTCAGGCTATTAAAATCAATATAGATATTAAAACCTATCAAAATGTTTTCAGTTCTTTGGGATAAAGACCTAAGAGTATGATAGCTGGTTTGTATAGTAAGTATATAATTAGCTTTTAAGAAACTTCCCGCTATTTTCCAGGATAGATGTACTCTTAGTCACACCAGCAATGTATGAGAGTTTCAGTTTTTCTGAATTCTCACAGCATTTGGTATTATGACTTTCTCTTTTTCTTTTTGCTGTTCTAATAAGTATATAACGATATCTCATTATGGTTGCAATTTTCATTTCCACAATATCTAATGATATCGTATCTCTTTTCATGCGCTTGCTTAGTGTTAGTATATCCTCCCTGATGAAATGTCGATTCATGTCTTTTGTCATATTCTAATTGTATTGTTAGTTCTTTTATTGTTGTTTTGAGAGTTCTTTATATGTTCTAGACCTAAGTCTTTTGAAAGATGTAGTTTACAAATATTTTCTCCTAGTCTGTAGCTTGTCTTTTAATACTCTTAACGGAGACTTTCTTAGAGTATGTTTTTAATATTAATGAAATCCGATATAGCAATTTATTTTATGTTTAATGTTTCTGATGTTATGTCTTAGAAATATTCACTAAGTTCTGGCTCATAATAAGTATCTTATCAATAAATATTGAAGGTTTTATAGCATTTTGTTTTATACTTGAATCTATGATCCATTTTGAGCCAATTTTTAAAGAGCCCAGAAATAAACCCTCACACACATGGTCAACTAACATTTTACAGTGAGCCAGGGATACTCAACAGGGAAAAGATAGACTCTTCAATAAATGATGTTGCTGAACCTGGATATTCATATGCATAAGAATGAAATTGGACTCATCTTGTACTACACACAAAAATTAACTCAAAATGAATTAAAGACTTAAATGTAATAAATAAAACTATAAAACTCCTAGAAGAAAAAATAGAAAAAAAAGCTCCTTGACATTTGCCTTAGCTTGGATTTTTTGGATATGACACCAAAAGCACAAGAAACAAAAGCAAAAATCAATAAATGGAAAAACATCAATCTAAATAGCTTCTGCACAGCAAAAGAAACTCAATAAAATGAAAAGGCAACCTATAAAAGGAGAGAAAATATTTGTAAATCATTTATCTGTTAAGGAGCTAATGTCCAAAATAAATAGGAACTCATACAACTCAATACCAAAAAAAATTTTTTTTAAATATAGCTTAAAAAAATCGGCAAAGGACCTGAATAGACAGACATTTTTAAAAAAGAAGACATACAAATGGCTAACAGGCACAAGAAATGGCACTCAACATCAGTATGGTCAGGGAAATGTAAATCAAAACCACAATGAGATTTTACCTTACACCTCTTAGAATGGCTATTGTCAAAAAGAGATAGCAAATGCTGGCAAGGATGCAAATTAAAAATCCTTGTGTGCACTGCTGATGGGAATGTAAACTGGTATAGCCACTACGGTAAACAAAAAGTTCAAGAAATTAAAAATAGGACTAACATATGGTCCAGCAATGCTATTTCTGGATATATATATATATATATATATATATATATATATATAATCTCCAAAGGAAATAAAAACAGAATATTGAAGAGACATCTGCAGTCTCATGTTCATTGCAGCATTATTTATAATAGTGTCGATATAAGAAATGTCCAAACCTATAGAGGATTTTCATGAATATTTGAACCAAAACTGACGACAATTGCTAGGAAGCAATATTGAAATGCTCTGGAGAATGACAACGTTGAAGTTTCTTTTATGCATTTGGATTAAAGAGAGAACATAAGGTAGGTTACCTGAGGGTGAGAGAAAGCAAGGCAGGGACTGGATTACAGGAGAGCTAAGATTATTTGTTTTCTTGTTGGTTACACTTATTTCAAAGATGTGTTAATCAAGATGCACAAAAACAATGGACAGGCTTGCTTAAGGTAAAGAAAAGCCTTTTACTAAAAAAAAAGGTTACATGCCTAGGGCGTGACTACCCACCATGACCTGCCTAGTTAGGGATTTATGATCAGATCACCCTGGGAGGTTACTTTCAGTAGAACCCCTTCTTTGTCCACAATAGTTGAGATATGGAAACAACCTATTGATGAATGAAGGTATTGAAGGAAAGCTAAGTTTGCCACCCCAAAATATGACTTTTGGGATACTGATTCTGGTTATTTTTAAGAAAGAAAAGATTGAAGAAAAACTTCTGATTCCCCCTAACTGCCTAAAAGACATTTAGATAGAAGACCTGGTCCAGGAAGAGAAACAGTATCATAGATAATGATAGTTTAGTATAAACTAGTGTGTAGTAGACAGGGAGGAATTTAGCAAGGCCTGTGTGATCGAAGTCTCACTGTGTCCCATTGTAAAAAATAGTCCAGCAAATATTTACCAAATATTTGCTTTTATATCTCCATGAGAATTGCCTTCCTGTTCATTGAAGTCCCAAACTCCAACCCCAACTTCTCCTTAGCTAAGATAGTACATAAGCCTTAAGTACTCTATCTGTCCTCAGATTTCATTTTGTTGTGGAACTTCCATATATATGCAATAAATTTGGTAATTTTCTCCTGTTAATCTGTCTCACATGAATTTGATTAATCTGGCCAGAAGAACTTAGAAAGGTGAGAAGAAAATTTATTTTTTTACCCCCACAGTTTAAAGAAGAAAAAAAATATATTTACACACACACACACACACACACACACATACACATCTATATGTACACCCATAATGGAATATTATTCAGCTATGAGAAAGAAGGAAACCTTTCCAGTTGTATCAACATGGATAGACACTGAAGGCATTATACTGAATGAAATGAGAGAGAGAAAGACAAATATAGTATGATCTCACTTGTATGTAGAATCTAAGAAGCTGAATTCATAGAAGCAGAGAGTAGAACAGTGGTTGTCAGGGGATGGGGGAATGGAAGATGATTGTCGACAAGTACAAATTTCCAATTGTAAGAGGAATAAGTTCCCAGATCTAATGCACAACATGCTGACTATAGTTAACAGTACTATACTATGTATTTGAAATCTTTTATTGAGAGTAAATTTTAAATGTTTTCATCATAACAATTACAACAAAATGATAATTAGGTGAAGTGAAGAATATATTAATTAACATACTGTGGTAAATATTTTATAATATATACATGTTTCAGATCAACGCATTATATACCTTAAACTTAAATAGTATCATATGTTAATTATATCATATAAACCTCGAAAAAATATTGAAATATATTAATATTTTATTATTATAGAAATCAAGATTTGGTTAGGAAAAGGGTCTTTCTTTTGATAAAGGAAGCTCATTGGGATTAGAGTAATTTAGAGAAACAAGAGATCATCTGATTTACAGAAATTGATCAAAATTTTACTTATACCATGTTGTCTTCCAACAATTCATAGACTTACCAGTCAAAATATAAAAAGTTATATTGACCAATCCATTTCTAGTTCTGTATCCATACTCCTTCCACTACATATCATCAAAATAAACCAACTCTCATTAAAAGCAAAGCAAAATAAAACAAATAATGAAGCATTATCCAGACTAATGAGAAGTCCTAACTTTCCAATGCAAATTTCATTTACATATTAACACTTGAATTATTGCTTAGTTCTAGTCCATAGAAGTGGATGACTGGTGAAGCTTGGATCCATTAGAAAGCTTTTAGGACAGAAAGGATGCAACTACTTGAAAAGGTAGGATTGAAAATAAAAGTGTGAAGAAATAGTATACAAATTAACTTCCTGCATAAAACAGAAAGTGATAAGATGACAATCACTGTTAGACGTGTTGATTTTAGAAAAGAAATGAGGCTCTTCTGTATTTAAGGTAAAGAAAGGAGATGTGAAAATTTAGAGACATTTTAAGAAAGAAATTAAGACATATTCAGTGACTGTCACATACATGGCCTTTAATGCATATTTACTGAATGAGTCAAATGTTAGGTGCTATGCATTTCAAAGACAGCCAAATTATAATTTTAGAATTATGAAGAATTATTATTTTTAATAATTCTGTTTTTTAGAAAAATATATTTGAAAATAGATATATATTCTTTATGGTGTGTTTCATCATTTAATTATTACAGTGTTTGTGCTCAATTAGGTTTTAATTGGTGTCCTAAGGTCCCATTGTTTGCCTCTTAGCAGCTACATAATTTTTACTTTGTGACTAAGAGGAAGAGGATCTGTGTGGTTTGCCTAACAAGGCACAAGTAGGAAATGGTTAAAAGGGATGAGACTTAATTTCATGATGCCGATATGAATTGATTAATAAAATGTATGATTTTTATCTGGATGTTTCAGCTGTACAGTGCTATATATCCTTCTAGGCTTCATTTTGTTGTTTGCTTTTTAACTAATGCAACAGTATGAGAAAGAGAGAGAGAGAGAAAGACACAGTGATAGAGAATGGAAAAGACTGAGATGATCTAAGGCTGTAGGAGAGGCTTTGAGAGACTTGCTTAAACTTAACTTTAAACAAAACTATAGTAGGGGGTCAGGATCAAATACTTCAATATTTGCTTACTGATCTCGATGAATATGGAGTGTGAAAAATTGAGAAGATGTGAAAAGAAAATAAAAATAAAAAATAATTATCTAAGTGCTTAATAAACAACTGTGAATTCTCAAGAGTTGTATTTCTATTGAAGGAATTAAACTTTAAATATACATCCACATTATGTGAAATTTTAAAACCTATAACTAAATGTGGCTCGAGCTTGATAAATTATTCTTAAAAACAACTGTGTAGAATCCATGGTTTCATCAAGTCAATTTACTTTTTAAATGGTTTTTATAAAATAAAAAATTATCCTTTTGATCTTCCTTCTATAATAATGAGATCCACTATTTTGTTATCAGTACATAGATTCCATTGTAATCATTTCCTTGTTATTATATTCTCTAATCTCACCTTCCTCTCTGTTTATAAAGTATAAAATTGGATTTCCTAATATTAAAAATAAATTTTATTGACCTTATATAGTGAATATTAATCACTTGTGTGCAGCTCTTGGCATCCAAAATTTAGGCTCCAGTGAAGTGACTTACTCTGTCATGGTGTTATTAATTAGTCCATTCGCTCACTCATTATTCATCATGGCCCACAGCAGTTTTGATCCTCAATTGTTCTCCCATAGCTGAATAGTTTGGCTAATTGAGGCATGAATTAAATTTCTTAAAGTGTTTCGGATTTGTTTCTGAAGTAGGACAGTGGGTTGACTTTAATATATTTTTTCTAAATATTCTCAAATCAAAGAACAAGGCTACATCTGCCTGATTTATGCCTTTGCTCCTATTCACTAAGCACTATTTCGAGCTCTGTGTTAAAGTTAGAATAATACCCTTTTCAATTGAGCATGTCTTTAGATATCTATTTTTTCCCCCAGGTATCAAATGAGGGGGTATTTAAGGTGTTTTGAAACTCCAATATTTTATGATTTCCACGATCTCAATATATCTATTATTTTTATACCAGTATGTTAACAAACCTATGGATAAAAAAAAAAAAGAGAGAGCGAGAGAAGAGAGAATGACATTCACTATTGCTATAGAAACTCCAAGTCTTTTCATTTTACTCACAATGAAATCTTTTGCTAAATTTATTAACAAATAGCAGAGTTGTTATATTTATATTTTTCTTACATTCCTTTAGCTCATTTATACTAGGAAAGAGGTGTTACTAAATAATCAATGTCCAAAAAGACAACAAAGAAGGGGGATAGAAAAAAATCAAAAGAAATGAAGGCATCTTTCGCTTAATGGTTATATAATATCATGAACTGTTTTTTATCTACTGAATAGATTATTATCATTCTATAGAAAAACATGATGGGATTTGCAGCTGGACTCTAAAGAATGAGAGTAATTTAGTGAATTAAATACTTTATTTTTGTCTCCATCTAAGAACTGAGAATATAAAAGGACATTTATGTTGTAAATTATCTGAAAATGGGAAGTTTATGTTGTTAATTATCACAGGTTCTGTTGAATCAAAAGAAAATCTTCTGTTGCAAGGCAGCTTGCAATTACAGCTTTCCTATTTCCAAAAGCTGATAAAAACCCAAGCTCTAAAACATTATAGCAGCAATGACAAAAACATGAAAATATTGTGTGTGAGAGAGATTATGGAGCCCAAAGTCATATTAAAGAATAATGTAATTCCTGTCAGAGACTGACCCTTTTAGGGCCAACCATTTTTCCAATTCCAGTGATTTTCCCAAAAAGAACCATTAACCTGTGTTTTATATGAGGGACAAAAGAAGAAACATTATGGCATGAAATGGGCTCTTAAATATCTTCATTGCAACATTTGGCTTAAAACAGTTATTCCTATTTTTTTTAAGCTCTTCACATATTTTTACATTTAATTTATGAGGACTGATTAATGATCTAGGCTTCATCAGAAATATTAATGTTTAGTTGTCTCTCAATATCTATCATCAACAGATTAGTCGACAAATACTAATAAATAATGACATTACACATAATCTAGGGCATGAATTCTTAACCTTGGTTGAGTTTTAGAATTACTTAAATAGATAAAAAATAAAATAAAATACTGATTTCAGCTATCTAACCGAATGAATTAAATCAGGAACTCCAAGAGTGGGGATTGGTGTTCTAAATATAGAACTTGACGTCAGAACCATTGAACTGGGATGAAAGTGCAAAGCATTCTAATGTAGTTTAGATTATTTCACTAGCTTTTCTCACGGATAAAGAGATGCAGTTGATAAGCTGCAATGTGGCTTAATCCTGGAGTTACTATGATTTAAGACTTTAAATGTATGTGTGTAAAATACATGTTACCCAATTCCAATACAGCTATCCTAATGAGATGATTTCTGTAATTAATGAAATGTCTTAAAAAATTATTTTCTGATTAGTGAATTGAAGATATGACACACAAAAGGGCAACTCCTAGAAGTAGATAAGCTTATAAAATGTGATATTTTTTATTATTTATTATTATTATTTATTCCTACAACACCTGGTCTTCCTAGGTGGTCTCCCATCCAAGTATTAACCAGGCCCTACACTGCTTAGCTTCCGAGATCAGACATTGGGCTTATTCAGGGTGGCATGGCCTTAGACCATGGACTGTGACTCCACTGAGGTGTGAACCCAAGACCTTCTGCATGTAAAGCAGATGTGCTAATCGCTACACTATGGAGCCATGTCCAAATGTGACATTTTTATCAATTGCTTCTTAAACACTCATTAACTTAATTTCTGTGGTCCCATCTGTTTGGTCTTTCTGTTTAACAATTTAAGAAAATTGTATTTAAAAAATGAAAAGTAAGTCATATTAAAAAATAAATAAATAAAGCCCTGAGCTTATTAGTGATTTCTGTCATTAAAAAAATTGAATACAATGGTCAGAAAATGTCATTGATTTTCGATAAAGAAAGAACACAGTGCCTAACTTCTGGAAATTGATCTGATGTTCACATCTATACCTCACTAATGCATTTTTTTCAGACAGGGGCACCATGTAACCCACAAAATATCAAACCTCTCCTTTTCTCACTAAAAAAATAGCTGCTGTTTTTTTCTATTACAACTTGATCCTTCTTATTTGTCCTTCTATAGGTAAGAAATATTGATATACACAATGATAGACTTTCTCCAGCTTTCTGACAACACTCAATCTACAGCAAAATCCTGCTTCCTTAAGCACACCCAAAACTTATCCAACCAAGGCCCAAATTTCTAATAGATTCCTTGCCATACTTTCTTACTAAGACATCCCATTGTTCCCCACAGTATGGGTTTTCCTTCATTGAAATGAGTAATAAACCTACGAGCATGTACTTGGTGGTCTTTGGCTGAAGGATATTGACAAGTCTCTAGGAATAGATGTCTGACTGCCCACATGCTGGCCTCAGCAGGTGGCATCACTTGATAAATTCATTTTTAATTTTGCAAACTCTCAAACCACAAAGTTGCTCACTGAAATAATTCACCTTTCATTGGGTTGCATTCTCAACCAATTGGCAACTATTCATGACAGCTGATGCTAGGATGAGACATGGTACGTTTCTATGGGCAATTAAACTACCAAATTTTATCTAGAAGGTGTTTTGCTAAATCACAGAATCATAACCAATGGAGATGGGCCTGGGTAAACGCACTTTTAATAACATCAAGAAAAACAGTCCAAACAGGGATATTAAATCCTTTGGTTGTAAGTCACTCTTCTTTAGACATTGCTTGAAAGAGAACTCCTACTCTTATGCTGAGATTTTCTCTACTTAACCCTGCTTTTCCTTCTGGTTGGTATATCCTTTCTTTAAATAATAACATATTAAGTAAGGTTAATTCAAATATCACTAACAGAGTTATTCTACTTCTCTTAAAAAATTTGCTTCTAACTTCTGAAAATCAGTATGTATTGACTTACAAATTAAGCTTCAGCAAGAATGTTATTTCTTTGAAGATAATTAATTTTTGCCACATCTTCCTTTTACTCCCTACAGTTAAAAAGGGTTTTGTGCATGTAATAATATAGTAGAACTTAGGTCTTTGATGTTCTTTTATCAGCCTGATATTTTACCATTTTCATAATTTTTCTCTTCCAATGTATGTCTCGAGAATGTCAATCTCTAAAGTACACAACTGGTTCTTTCACATTGTTCAATCAGAAATAAATTACTATACATGCACACAAAATATGATGTTTCTCATTTATTTTTCAATGCATGCAGACCTAATATCCTTCAATTTTCTCTTTGGTCATTTTATTTTCATGTCTATATACAGTAAGCCTCCATCCTATATGATTATAAGAATTTCTAATTATTTTGTTTGTCTCCGAGAATGCTGACATCACATTTCACTTTTATTCCAAATTGTTTTTTGAGGCTTCTTTCTGATAATTCATAGCTATTTTATTATAGCTTATCCACTCGGATTTCTTCTTATAGTAAAAATTTCCTCAAGTAAAAACTTAATTATCTTCTTTCATTTCTTAGAGGTGAATAAGGTTTGTATGTATAATGTATTTTAATGAAAACCGAGATTATAAGGTATTATAATTAAGAAAAATCAATATTAAACTTAATTTCTTTTAGTGTCCTTTAGCCCTGTTCATCATGACCATGAGCTCTTTTGGTTACCTTTTTCCTTTATCTCAGCTTATTTTAAGGTTGCTTTAACCTTCTACTCTTGATATCAGAATGCTATCATATATTTTATTTCATAATCTTTCTTCTCTCCTGTCCTAGACTCCCCAAACATATGTCAAATCACCTTTGAGGGTGAACTATAAATTCTCCAAATTAAAAAAAAAAAAAAGCTATCCAGCGGTATGCCTTTCATTACTCCAATTGTCTTTTACACTACATAACATTCTAGTCAGAAGAATTTTTTTTTATCTTAATTCACAAACACCATAGATAAAGTAGACGAGAGTAAATAAGAATTCACTGGATATATATCTACAATTTCCCCTAAGTGAATTCTTCATAGAAAAAATACTCTGTCTCCCTAACCAAATAACGGCACATTTATTGCAGCGATTTCCAGAAGTAAATTTCTAAAAATTATGGAAATATAGTTGGATCCTGCTTCTCAGTACCAAGTGTTTGTCAATATTTAAATCTCTTCTAACAAACAGAAAATAAAATAAATATATGCTACGAAGTTGATTTCTCAGCAGACACTGAGATATACCAGATTGCTACTGTTTAGGAATATTTTATACGATGAATTTAATTTTGGCGCTGGAAATGTTATATCAAGTGTCAATCATGTAACCACAAAAAAAGGGTGTTCACTTTATAGAGTTATACTATTAACATTACATGTCGTTGAAGTTATAGGGTGTAAAAACTAAAGAATCAAGTCTTGAAAAATCAACATATGATAAACTTCTGACAGATAAGAAGTGGAGAATTTTATGATTCAGTATTTAGTTTTCTAGGTTAGTAACTTATCCAAATGGTAACTGTAGAATCTGCTTTTCCAGGGGTGGACACTTTAATCAAACAGAGCAAACTAGATTTAAACCTGGAATTTTTTATTAGACTGAAAAAAATAAAAAAGAAAAAAATGTTTATCATGTTGGATGCTTATAATATGTAGGCAGTTGTGTTTCCTGAATTTTGGACCAGAAAAATAAAAGAGCATCTAAATAAGAGAGAAACACATGAAAAGATGCATAAATATGAAGTGAAAACCCAAATGAATCTAATGGATCAATGTCATTTGACTTCTCAGTTTCCTTATTCACTGAGGCTAAACGTATTCTTTTCCTTGAACTCTTGAAGACAGTGTAATGCTGTATACAGTAGTCCCCCCTTATCAGTGGGAGATATGTTTCAAGACCCCCAGTGAATGCCTGGAACCAAAGATAGGTCTGAACACTATGTACACTATCTATTTTTTCACATACATACATACCTATGATAAAGCTTAATTTATAAATTAGCTATAGTAAAAGTTTAATAAAAATAACTAATAATAAAATAGAATGATTATAATACTGTAATAAAAGTAATGAGAATAGTTTGGGGGTTACTATGAAGTAAAATAAGGGTTATCTGAACACAAGCACTGCTGTACTGTGACAGTCGATCTGATAACTGAGAAGGCTACTAAGTGAGTAACTAACTGTTGGGTAGAGAATACGCTGGGAAAAGAATTATTCACCTCCCAGGCAAGATGGAAAGGAAACAGCGCAAGATTTCATCATGCTACTCAGAAGAGTGTGAAATTTAAAACTCATGATTTTTTTTTTTTTTTTTATGAAATTTTCCATTTGGTATTTTTGAACCACGGTTGACTGCAGTCAACTGAAATTGCAGAAAGTGAAACCGCGGACAAGGGAGGACAACTGTAAAAAACATTTTACACATTAGTTTGAATTAGACATTTGTCATTTTCAACCAAATAACTTTATTATTAAAAGGAGGAATATAATTTTTTTTTAAATGAAGAATACTATGACTATTGTGGCCTTTCAACCAAATATATTATTACATAAAAGTAGCCATTAAAAATTCTTAAGGAGCCAAAACTTTCTTAGAAAATAAAGACAAGCATAAAAAATTTTATAAAGAAAATAATTACATGTATTCAAATTCAGATCTCTATATAATCACTTTGGTATAATGACTAAGGAATGATCATAATAGTATATAGTATATAGTAATGACATTGAGGGAAGAGGAAACATGTAGTGACTTCAAATAACATTAATGTATATAAGATCCATTTTATGTGAAGTTATTACATTTATTAAATGTCATTCAATTACCTTTAATTCTTCCAAGAACTTTGAAAGGTATTTTTTTCTATGTTAGAATTTAGATGACTAAATCTCTAAAAAATTAGTTGATTAACTCAACATTGCAAAGCTGCCATGAGAAAAAATATTGGACTTTCAGTCAAAAGAATTAGAGATAAATGATTGATTTTGTCATAATCACAATAATTTTCATTAATTGTGGAAGAGAGTAATAGAACTCAATGGGCAACAGAAGAATGAAATCACCAGTATAGATGAGAAAAGTATGTAACATTATAGAATACCCAGGTAATAATGATCATTATCATGTGTCATTTATTTCATATATATGATATACAGAGCACACTGCTAAGTGTTTTACATTATCTCATTTAATCCTAAAAACTACCATTATATATATATATTTTTTTAAAGAAAACATTTCAAAAACAACTGTTTAACAGGTAAAGAAACTAATATTTAGAGATGTTGAGTAATTAAACAAATGTCTACTATAAAATAGTGGATTTGAAATTTAACTCACATTTCTGATTCACTAACTTGAGAACTAAATCAAATGATATGTAAAGATAACCCTGGGATGCACTGTAATGAAGTAATGACTTAGAAGTCAAAAAGAGAGATGCAAATACATAAACTGTTTTATAGTTTGGTGGAATTTATGTTTGAATCTAAGACTTTAAGCTTTGGAAATTACCTGATGTGTATAACAAAGACACTGAATGCCATCTTACTAGTTGCATAATTTAGATTCATTCTAAAGAAGTTTTTGAAATAATGATTAAGAGAAAAGTGAAAGTTATGTTCAAGATTTAATAAAATTTCTATAATAAAAAATCCAATTATTTTGGTTTATATATTTATTAATTAATCTAATATTATTTGAGTACCAACTGTATGTCAGACGCCAGTCTAAGGGTTACAAGTGATTAAAAAGAGAGGTGAGATTTCTCTCCATGTGGAACTGATATTCTACTCAGAGGAAACTAATATTAAAGAAGAAATCATAAAATAAAATAATTACAGTAATTAATAATAAGAAATCTAGAAGACTAATTCAGTAATGGTCGTTAATAGTTCGGAATAAGGAGAGATGAAGAGTCAGAAAAATTTAGACATAGACCTTGGAAAAGACTTGACCAATCAAATTATGGAGGTTATAGAAAAGTAAGTATATATCAAAGATGACATTTTTTTTGGATTAAGCGACTGGATAAATGATGGTGCCACTAATGAAATAGAAAATCCTGGAAGAAAGACCAGTTTTGGAGGAGTGGCAAATGACGAATTTTGGAAAAGTTAACTTTTAGATTACATGTATAAGGAATAAGATCAAGTATTTGGGAATAGGAGCCTAGAGGTCAAAAGAGGGGTTCATGATTGAGGTATAATTTTTAGAGTCATAACATAAGATGGAATTTAAAGCTATGGGCCTTAATGAGGTCATCCTGGATGAGAATTTTGGTAAGCAAAAGAGCCATATAACTGAACCATGAGTTTTCAAACATTTAGCAATTCAGCAGTGAATACAAAATTAAAGAACAGATTTTTATATAAATGTACTTTACATGGTTTTTCTAACTACATTGTTTTTGTATCTAGAATTTTCACTTAGTAATCTAATTGCATAATTATTCTCAGAGAACTTCCTTTAAGATTGGGTAGAAAAAGAGATTCTGGCCTAGGATTTTTATTTTTTAACCCTTAATCGAATATTGGCTCCTAATCAGTCGAATATGAATTAGAACTTGAAGGGACACATAAAGTTGAGAATAGGAAACACATACATGCACACGCACGCACGCACGAAATGACAGAGCTTGCGATAAACTCTAGAATTTTCATTTTTTTGGAAAAGGTACTATAAAGACAATTTACTTTGTTATAAATGTAATTATAGAACCAATATACCTATATTCATATATTTAAAATTTTTCTAGTTCTTCCCACTTTTATCCATATTTAATATTCACGAATCAACATAATGATGCTATTTGTTCTATGTCTTTGATTAATTTGTTATCCAGGAATAATCAATATTGTTTTGAATTTACAAACTAATTTTCATTTGAAATACAGACATAGAATAGGCTTAATATATAATGTAACTGAGAATGAGTAAGAATACCATGTTAAAATCATAGCATTTTTTCAGAACACACTGATAAGAAATTATCTGAATGTGAAAATACAAAATCAGGAATTCTGCTGTCTCTGTCAACATATCATGGAATACAAAGCATTCTTAAATATTATAAATACTTAAGCCTTGTGCATTGACATTGTACATAAAAGCTGTTATTTAAAATAGTTCATTTATCTTTTTAAATTTAATGAATATAAGACATCAGTGAATATACTTCTGTAGCTTGGGAGTCCTTATGAGTTACTTAGTTCAAATGTAAAACAATTGTTTTCATATTTTTATGCCTTTTAAATACAGAAAATATATTTATTTCACAATTTAATAGTATTTTTCAGAACTATTAGTGCAAACTGACAAGTTTGGATTTCAAAAAGGCCATGAACTAAATCATTAACACTGGCTTATTACTTCCCAATAGTCAAATAGTAGATATTTTTAAAAAATGAAACAAAAATATACATTTTATGGAAAAGAGAAGTTTTTAAACCAATTGAACTGTTTCTAAAAGTTCTGGAAGCAATTTTCTGGTATGTTTTATATTTCATCACAATTGGAAACCAGTAGATTGCTACAGGAAATAAATTAAACATATAAAGAGCTACTAAACATTAAAAAGATTACTACAATATTATTTAGCACAGCTGTCTCTCTAATTATGAGATATTATGAACACTCACAGCATCCAATAGTTTCAGTGTTGTCTTTAAATGAGTTAGGACACTCATTAAAGATTATTAAGATAACAAGATGAAAATGTTCTCAGTGAATTAAGACTTTTAAATTATGCTTATTTATGAGTTCATTATTTGATTACTTGGAGTACTTTTTTTCCCAAGCAGCATAATAGCAGAACACTGTTAACTATATGAAAAATGAACTTTAATCGCTTTATATAAAAGAAAAATAAAGTATGAGCTTCTTATCTCATTGATTTTAAGACAATTTAATGACTCTGAAGTGGGGATGCATGTGGGGATGCATGTTTGAATTGCTGGTGGCCAGACAGTAGATCAAGACCTTCCAGAGTTTTCATTGTATATATGCTCATATTCAGTGCAGCTTGGAAAATAATACTGGAGATAATAAGATAGCTATTATTTTAAGAAATCCTGCATCATTAACACTATTGATAAAATTGACGTGTACTGAGAAATAAATTGGACATTCATTATTTAACTTAAAAGGTGACTTGGAAGAGTTGGACTCTCAATATGAAGAAAATATAGGAATATTTTAATTTATCTCCTCCTTTTTTACATATGTCACAGAGTAGCACGTTGTAATTTTAAAAAATAAGTCTGAAATTATTTTTTGGGTGTAACACAGGAAACAAAAGTGAAAATAAACAAGTGGGACTACATCAAACTAAAAGTTTCTGACAGCAAAGAAAAAAATCAGCAAGATGAATGGGTAACTTAAAGAATGGGAGAAAATATTTGTGCACCATATATTTGATAAGGAGTAATATACGAAATATATAAGGAATTTCTCCAACTCAATAGTAAAAAAGCAACAATCTGATTAATAAATGGACACAGGACTCAAACATTTCCCCAAAGAAGACATACAAATGGCCAACAGAAACATGAAAAGGTACTTAACACCACTAGTCATCAGGAAATGCAAATCAAAATCACATAGAGATATCAACTCACAACTCTTAGACTGGCTATTATCAAAACAACAAAAAATAACAAGTTTTGGTGAGGATTTGAAGAAAAGGGAATCTTGTACACTGTTTGTAGAAATGTAAACTGGTGCAGCCACTGTAAAAAACAGTATGCGTGTTCCTCAAAAAGTTTAAAAAAGAACTGCCGCATGATCTAGCAATCCCGCTTGGGTATATATCTGAAGGAAACGAAATCACTATCTGAAAGAGCTATCTTTATTCTCATGATTTGCAGCGTTATTCACAATAACCAAGACATGGAAACAACCTGAATGTCCATGGACAGATGAATAAATACAGAAGGTGTGAGAATAAATATTTAAATTCAGCTATAATAAAGAAGGAAATTCTGCCATTCGTGACAACATAGATGTAACTTGAAGGTATTCTGCTAAGTGAAATGTCAACAGAGAAAGACAAGTACTGTATACGATCTCACTTAAATGTGGAATTTTAAAAGGCTGAACTCTTAGGAGCAGAGAGTAGATTAGTGGTTGCCAGGGGCTGGGGGTTGAGGGAGTTAGGGAGATATTGGTCAAAAAGTATAAACTTCCAGTTTCGAGGTGAATAAGTTCCAGGGTCTATTGTACAGCATGGTGACTACGTTAATAATACTGTATTGTATTCTTGAAAGTTGTTAAGAGAGGACATCTTAAATGTTCTTACTATCACAACAACAATAAAAAGGTTATTATGTGGGGTGATGGAGGGGTTAACTAACATTATTGTGATAATCCTTTCCCAATATATAAGTGTATCAGATCAACACGTTCTACACCTTAAACTTACAGAATGTTATATGTCTGTTACATCTCAATAAGGCTGAGAACAAAGTAACTAACTAAATAAAACCTATTTTTAATGAAAAAAAAAGTATTTTGTTTAGGTACATTTAAAATCTTTGTTCTTTAAAAAAGGATCAGATCCAACCAGCTGCCTTAAATGATTCTGTAAGCAAATTCTGTTAAGGTATGTAAACACAATCACATTATTTATGCTTTGGGTAATTCAGGGAATACAGAGTTAACTTTACTGCAGTTACAAATGTAAGACTCAGGAACTGATTCAGAAGAAAGCTGCCAGAAATTTTGTATGCCACAAATAAAAATACTGTTTGAAATTCTAAGTTCTTTTTTCTCTCACCAATTTAAATAGTTAATAAGCCATATAAATGTGTAAATGTTAATGCACTATGCAAATATTAATTTATATTCTAGGTTTTTTTTATTTTTTAGGGTATACTAGGTCAGACTTCAAGGCAGGCTCTAACTGGCTGAGGATTTGTGAGTACCAGTCGATCTCATTAAACTTGAATATGAAAAATAAAGAGGAAAGTAAAAGGACAAGCAAATGTTTTCTGTGAAAATATTTTCCAAAACAGGTTAGTCTTTTTAAAATAATAGTCTTTAGCAATTAAAATAAGTTTTCAGGGTTCTGAGCAAGATAATGCCATGATTAGAGAAATCTAGCTATTTTTTCCTAATATTTACTGAAACACTCAACTAGAGAAAACGTTAAGGACTTTCATATATTTAGGCCAGAAGTCTCTGTATGTTCTATATTAGTGATGTTTCAGGAAGAATTTCTGTTAATATTTGGTATATTGAAAAGGGGATTGAATGGGAAAAAAAACAAAACGAAACAAAAAAAACACGGTGTTAAATGCCCCTTTGTCTTCCTTCAGACACATGCATCAAGAGAGCCTGTAATTTAGTACTGAATAAGGGGAATGTTGGCAGACACATAATGACACCCCTCAGAGGCCCAGAGTTCCTCATCCAGGTAAACATATCAACCACTAGAGAAAATTTTCTGGAAATCACTTCATTATTTTTAATAGAGTTGAAGTTATATGTGTAATGGTTCCCTAAACTTCATTCTCTGTCCCATCCCAATACTATGATTCCATTCCAAATCCTAAATATTAATGCCACCTTTCCATGTTCCTTTGGTCACACATACTCAAAGCATTTACTTTAGGGATATTATTAAATTAATTTTTTCTTGAAGAAAGGAAGTTATCTCAGCTGGAACAAAGTTATATTTTCCTGACCACTTCACATGTTCCTATAAAATGGATACTGTGAGACTTAATTCTCATTTCTACTTTAGTAAGCCCTAGTCTTTCATGGAAAGCATTAATACAAATAATCTTGTGCCTAACTTTATAAATTATCTCTTGTTTCCTTATATTTTACCTTGTTGCTTTGTCTTTTTTTTTTAACTTTTTAAAAATTAACATGACAGTTGAGCAAAGACCAGAAAGATGTGACAGCTATTAAGATTTGTCATAAAATAAAACTCAGGTCCCACACTGGTTAGTATGAATCCATCTCTGACAAATGGCTCTACTCTTGGTATAATGATCAGATGTGTTTAAGAATCTCCCAAAGCAAAGGAAAAGACCCAGTTCATATGTTATATTTAACAATGAAATGAGCACTGCTATTTGGGGCTCCTTGAAAAAGTCAATTGCCCTTCTATTTTTGTGAAATCTCAATATTGCTGACTATCTGAGAAGGTAAGACCTCTGTATCTTTAAAATATAATTCAATTTGATGAGAAAAAAAGATCTAAGGTGGAAAATGGTTGTTCTATAATATCAAACACAAAAGTATTCTTGAACAAATTGTGATACATTTGCAAAAGGAATATTTTATAACCATTAAACTTTTCCAATACTACTACTACTACTGATAATAATATTAAATACCAGTTACTAGTTCTCTATATAAATTAATTTTGTAGAAAGATAGGTAGATATAATCCAAGTGAAAAGAAAGACAGCAAAAATATAGTGATAGAATACTAACTTTATCATTTAAATATCAATAGGATGGGGCATAATTTAATAAAAGAATATACCACAAAATTCTAAAACTACTGATAATTCTAATTGGTGGTAATTTTTAAATTGTGGCTTTTTAAAATTTTTCTTTATATGTTCAGAAATTTCCTCTACTTTTCTATTATGGGTTTACATTAATATTATGGAGCTACTGGGGTTCTCTGATATTACTGTGGGAATTGTAAAATGACACAACCTATTTAGAAAACAGTTTGACATTTCAAGTTTCTTATAAACTTGAAAATAAGTTTATCATACAAACCAGCAATTTCACACCAAAGTATTTACCCTCCAAAATGAAAATATATTTTCACAAAAATATTCATATAAAAAAATGTTTATAACAGCTTAATTCATAATAGCTCCAAACAAGAAACAAATCAAATATTTATCAATATTGAATCAGTGAGTAATAAGAAGAAAGCAGTGAGTAGTAAGGAGGATTGATACAATAGGTGAACTAGGAAAACCTACACCAAAGCACATAGGTTAGAAACTTACTGTTTAATTACATTTACATGAAAGTTTTTTGGCAGTAAAGCTAATCAATATTGATAGAAAGTATATTAGTACTTCCCTGAGCCTGGGGAGGAGGGGGAGATGGATGGACTGCCAAAGGGAAAAAAGAGTGTTTGTGGGGGGAGATTTTAGAGGTGGTTAGTAAGGTGTATACTCTTGTCATAACTCATTAAACTATACACTTATAACGGGTTCATTTAATTTCATGTAAGTTATATTTCAATAAAATTGATTTTAATAGGAAAAACAGCTAGCCCAACAACAGCATCTAGTGGCCTGAACAGTGTCCCTCACGTTCACTTGAAGCCTCGGATTGTGTGGAAATAGTCTTATATGGAAATAGTCTTCCCAAGCATAATTAATTTAAGGTGTCAAGATTAAGTCATACTGGATAGGTGTGCCCTAAATCCAATAACTAATGCCATTATAAGAGAAAAGGACACACAGAATGCCATGTGAAGATGGAGGCAGAGATTGAATTGATGTGTCTACAAATCAAGAAATACCAAGGATTGCCAGTAGCCAGAAGCAGGTGAAAGAGGCAAGAAAGAATTCGAGGGAGCATTGCCTTGTCAATACTTTGATTCAGACTTCTAGCCTTCTAAACTGTAAGAGAATACATTTTTGTCATTTTAAGCCCTCACTTAGTGCTACTTTTTTACAGCATCCACAGAAAACTAATACTCCAAGTCACACCAAGCTGTGATTCGATACGGACAGATGTGCAACTCTTATGCCTCTACTTCCATATTCTGCATTAAAAGAAACAATATGTTTCAAAAATACCTCCAAAAAAAATGCTTGTTTTCCATGTAAGAATTATAAAATTTTTGGATACGCAGATTAAAAACTCATTTCTCCACATCTTTCCACAATGTACAATTTTATAACAAAAAAAAAATATTTGCATTTCAATAATATACATATATATATTAATGTAACTTTTTAATTATACACACATAACAAAGTTGAGACACAGAAAAGTTAAGTGGTTGGAAAATTTTACCTAGTTAACTAGTGACAATTTGAAAAAATCAAATGTCTATATGCTTATGAAGACAGTGCTCATTTCATTTCACTGTTTTGACAATAAATGTGTAATGAAGGTTTTAATTTAGCTTAAGTATAATACAAAGTACTTTCAAAATAATGTATAAGCATTTCTATAACTTTCTTTGCAGGTGAATATTCATGGAAATGGGCTAGAATCTTTAGAGATATATTTTAGATAAGCTGCTTGAAGACTTTAAAGATTGTGAAAATACTTGTAATCCACTGGGATACTTATAGAGTGTGTATAAAGATTAAATAATATATAACCATAATAATATAAGCACTAGAGAGTCCGTTAGTAATGATTTTCAATTACTAATCAAAATGATCTCTTGATTTTCAATTTTATATGAGCAGCTTAAGATAGTGTGCAAATGTTTAGCATAAATTGAAAAGATTTATTTCATCATGTAAATTTAAACTATGAAACTTTCTAAAAGTTAGACCTAAAATAAAATATATTTTCTTAAAGTGTATTTTGTACTATGGAGAGACACACACACACACATATATAATACTTGGTGATATGCACATATTTGACAAAAAAATAAAACTAAGCCATGGTATCATGTGCTTTTTTTTCTCATCTTACAAATGCTTTGAAAATAGTCAAAGAATCTTCTAGTCTTGAGAACTGTTTTTGATGTGAAGTATTTTAATTGCCAATTAGTCACTTCTCCCATGGTTTATTCAAATTATCAATAACCATAGGGTTGAAAATCAATCTAAACAAAATAAAGAAAATGTCTGAGGTCTAAAAAACATTCTAGTGATTCAAATTATACATAATATTTCAAATATATATGTGCTTTATGGAAGAGAAACATGAATTTCACCTGACATTATGTTCGTAATGTCACATTTCCATATCTAATGAATCATATTTAGAAATTAAAATCATGTATATGATTTAATTTAAAATTTTATGAGTTTACAATTTACAAACACAATTTAACACTAGAGTTTCATGAGGAGTTTTTATAGTTTGCATTTAAAACACTTCATTTTGCTTTGTAACAGAATTATAGCACTAGAAAAATTACCTCTTTTAGTACATTTTATCACCTAGCCTTATGAGCTTTTCAAAGAAAAGCTGAATGCTCTATAAATATAGAAATCTTTAAAAGATGTTTCAACAGTAATAATATATTGACTATGAATACTCATTTTAATGTCTGAAAGTAATGCAGATATATAATAAACCATAATGTTTATAAAGGTTAAAAAATTCTGAATAAATAATATTTACATTTTTAGTGTTCTATATTATTACCATTCCTATTTTTCTGTGATTTTCTTTCTAAATTTTTGAAAATATTAAATAGTAATTTCAAAATAGATGACAAATATACTTTCCTTTAGTCAATGCACATATCATTATTTTACTTATATTTCAAAGCTTCAGGTAAATATGTCACTTAGAGTTTTAATTTTGTGACACATTTATTCATTTAGACTTTTTTGTGAATAACTGCAAATAGTGAAAATTATTAAAATATTCTTTTAATTTACTTTTTCTTATTGGGCGAGAGATAACTTTAACATCAATCATAGAATCTATAAATTTGAGTGTGCATACCATCAATGACATGATCATTTGTCATTTGGTCAATGCATTTTGTTATTCATTGTGAGTCTATTATTAAAGACATAGTATAGGCAACAAAAAGCACTATTGTTTTCAATCTTCAATCTGAAGGATCAAAGATTTAATTTGATCACAAATTTAATTTGAAGAAATTACTCTATAGTAGCCATTAGACTAACAAAAGTATCCTTTTTTAAAACAATTCCTCGAAGTAGTAAGAGTAAAAAAAATTTGAAGTAAATACTCAGTCGACTTAAATGTATTAAACTGAAAGTACAATTTAACATATGTTTCCTTAACTGGATTTAATATTTTTCTAAATAAAAATTAAATAATTCTATCTTGCAAAACAGTACAGTCTTTTAAAACTCTTTAAGGGCAATGTCTAACTATGAATAAGCAGTATATTTCAGTAATTCCGTAATCACTTTACATAAATTACCTCTTCTACACTAAAAAGGCAGATATGTCTATTCTTTATGTAGCAGAAGTTGTTATCATTGGTCTATGTGTGTGTATATCTTGAGATAATATAACAAGTGAAATAAGTCACACTGAAAAGGTTGAGAACCACCTTTCCCTCATACGTGGGATTAAAACTGAAAGCAAAAAACGAACAAGACAAAGAAAAACTCATAGACACAGACAACAGCAGTTAGAGAGAAAAGGGGGAAAGAGGAAAGTAGATAAGGATTAAGGGGGTCAAATATATGACAGAAGATTTGACTTTGGGTGGTGAACACAGAATGCAATATTCATATGATGTATTATTGAATTGTACAAACCTATATGATTTTATTAAGTGATGTCACCCCAATAAATTTAATAAAAAATAAAAAAATAAAAAATATGATCACAACTTAAAAAAAGAAGTTGAGAATCTATTTATGGATTTAACATTTTCTTTGATTCTTCTCATGTTTCCTTTGTACATAGTCAATAAGATCATTAATCTCCCTCTTAATTGTAGAATAAAATAGGAATAAAATGTTTCTTTTGTGCCATCTGTAGAAAGTTTTGATATTTAGTGGTGGGGAGCTATTGTTTCTGATAGTTAACGCTATTTTCAATAGAAAATTTATTAATAATTTATAATTTTAGTTACCCTCATTACTCTTTTCATAATTAAAATAGATCATTCATTGTGTGGTCTAAGCTTTAATTTTATGCTGGAAAAAATGATAATTTAATGATTAAGAACTGAAAATTTACCAAAAATAAATGATCCTAGAGGAGTTTTTTTCTGAGCTTAGTAGATGGTATAAAAGTATGACATTACTCATATGACAAAAAATAAAAATAAAAGGAAAAACTACAGGTCAGAAATATATCACATCAATCCATTAAATTCAGGATATACAAGAGAAAGCTGGAAAAAAGTCCTATAATTCATTTCAAAATGTCATGATATTTTCAAATTTAGAAAATGATCTCTGACAGGAAATATTTGACAAATCATTACAAGATGAGCATGTCTCTTGAAGCTTCTGCTATGACTTCCAAGCTACTCCTGCCACTGGCAGCACTGCCTTTTCGCCCTTTGGTCAGCAGATTCAAAAGCTTTACACAAACAGAGTAACCTTTAATCTCTCGGAGAACCTTTAATCATGCCTTTCAGATTTCACACCAGTTGCAAGTCTACGTTGTTAAATTAGAACTCTATCTGTTCCTCAACACCGATGAGAAAATTGCCTTTATAATGATTTCTAACATACCATCTTTCAAAAAAATTATTGTTTGAAACAACTATGTGGCACTTTTGAAGGTGCTTGGCAAAAGTGGCAAGAAAATACAGCCAACATCTAAATAAGATTTTCTAAATAATCTTCTCTTTTTAGTTGGTTATTGAAATTCAAATGTAGATAACATGAGGCTTGAGCTTCAGGTCATTTTATAGATAGTTTATTTCCAATAGTCTTTTCATTCATTTAAAAAATGCTGAGTGTCTTCCATGTACTAGACAATGTATTACACATGAATGATAAAACAATAAAGTTATTTTGTTAATTTTAATAATGTAGAAATTACCATGATGACATGAAAGCAAAGAAAGAAGGTATATATGTATATCAAAATTTTGGGTATGAGGTTAAAAGTTTTGTCTTTTAACCTCAAAAAGACAAAACTTAACCTGGAAATTATGCCCAGTCTTTAAATGTCAGTGTGATTTTGGCAGAGTTGATACTGTAAGGCAGTTGTTAAAAATTTTCAGAAGTGTGAAGCCCAGAATTGTAAGCAGTTGATTATGCAAAACAATATTTATGAGGAATATTGCACAATGTGTTAGGAAATGGGCTGTATCATAATATCAATGAGGATCCATGAAAGGGTATCATAATAAGATAAGATGGCTAATTGGCATTTTAAATAGAACATCCTGGCCACTTAATGGAAAAATATGTGAAGGTAATAAGGTGATGAAGTTGGAATTATGACTTGGAATACCTCTGATATTGAAGATAGACTTTTATGCAACAACAATATGGTTGATCTTAGGAAGAAGGACCACTAATACAATCTATAAAAATAGCAGACAATCCAAGAAAATTAAAATATCATCAATATTAATAACTCAATTTTGTTAGAAATATTTCTAAACTATCATTTATCAAATACTCTATTTCTAAAAACAAATGAGTAATAATGAATGAGGCATTTGAGAGAAAATGCATTTCTCAAGAAAAATGAGGATAATGTGGAGTCCTAAGAGCAAAAAGAAAGTAGAATTTTAAGATGGTATTGATAAAAAGTGACAAATAATGACCAGTATGATAGCTTGTTAACTGTCAAAATGATAAAAGTTCCTGATGATTATATAACAATAAAAAGTATGAGATTTCCTCTCAACTCAGTAGCAATCAGTACCGCAAAACTTACTTAATAGATGTGGCCTTGAAGTATTACCCACTTGAAAGAATCAATTAATAAGTCACTCTAGACTGGTAGGTGGCAGGTTGATAAGCAAGGGAACTTACTTATGAGGCTTGTCTTGGGTGGACAAAAGACAAGTAGATCTCCACTCTCACCTGCCAAATCTTAGAGTTCATATAGAGGCCTTAACTAGGGGCGGTCTGATGTACCCGCTAGGTGGTCAGCACCATTTACTCTCAAGATTCATCCTTGGAACAGTTCTCACTGTGGGAACGGTAGGCAGAGCTTACACTCCATGGACAGGGGAGGAGATGAGGAGCTTCTGATGGCCTCTGTCAGCTCAAGGGTCAATTGGTAGTCACGTCGCTTTGATTACCTTGTCTAGCATACTTATTACTATTCTTCCTGCTAAGTATAACTAAAAATCCTGGCAATTATATTTTAAACAAAATAATGTAGAAAGAACAAGGCAGACAGGGTAGAAAACTTGGGACTCAAGGGACAACATGCTTGTGAGTTGTCTTTTATTCTCCATACATCTCAGACTCTGACCTAGAGAAGCTGGCAATTCAGAAACAGCAACAGAAACAAACAAAAAAGGAAGTGCAATAAAAAGCCTATTCTCTATATCCAAAGGATCACAAATATGGCAGCTGAGCATGATAAAAACATTTAGAGAATAACTATTTTGCTCCAGCCAAACACTACAAAAAGTATTGTGTTCCACCCGCTCCCATGCCAGCAAGGCTGGGTGGGAAACAGACTTCCATGCTCAAGGGGTTGGACAGATAAGCCCCAACACTTACGCCAGCCAGGATCGTGTCAGGCAAAGTGAGGCAAGCAGGCAAAAATTTTACCCCCACTGGCCACTAAAAGCTTACCACTGCAGTGTTAGGAGATACAACGGGGCAGGGGAGTTGGGGGGTCTGGAATCCTACTCCCAACAGCAGTAACGAGGTGTCCCTCCCCTATCCACTAAGGTGCTGTGGAAGAGGCTTCATGGAAATCAGAAGTTTCACTATCTCTAGTAGTAATGAGGCAGCCCCCACCACAGTGTAAGTGAAGACCATGTGTGGCACCACAGCACCCTCTATGACTCATCTGTAATGTAGAGCCCCTCCTGATTTCAACAAAAGTTGAATGGGGAACTTGACAGCGAGGAAGTAACATCCTATCAGCTCAGCCCTTGTATTGTCTAGGAAATGCACCTAAAACAGAAAACTTTAGTAAGGACCATAGTCTCAGAATACAATATTAAAATATCCAGGCTTCAAGTAAAAACCATTCATCATGCCAAGAACCAAGAAGATCTCAAACATAATGGAGAAAGATGCCAATAATCAATAGATGCCAACACCAAGAATATAATGTTAGCATTATGTGACCAAGATTTTAAACCAGAAATGATAAAAATGCTTTAATAAGCTGTTATGAACATGACTGAAACAGATTTCAAAAATAGCCTGAGCAAAAAAAATATAAATAACTGAATGGGAATTTTAGAAATAAAATACAATAACTAAAATAAAAAGCTCAGTTGGTTGAAGCTTCACTTCCAAGATGTGAATGGCATGAGGATCTCTGCAGACTCATTCCTAAGTGGAAAAAAAAGAGCTATAACAAAAACTAACCATTTAAAAAATGTTTTTAAATGTCCTAAAGGCATACCAAAAATTAATAACATTTATTTATTCAAGAAAGCTACTAAAACTCAGTAAGAACAGTAAGATTTTGTGGCATCTGAGACACTAACTATTCTCTGGCTCCCACTCTCACCCAGCTCAGCTGGATGGAACCTCCACTCTGGTGAGTTTAGCCAAAGAAACAGATTCCTTCTCCTTTCATGCCCATTCAAGGCTTACTAAATTTCAGTAAGAGAGGAAGGCCACCCTCCGTTCTTATTCCTTCCATCTCCAAGTTGAAACGTTAAATTTATGGATCAGTGAAGTGAGAGATCAGAGACTGCCTTCCTTCACTGAGCCTCTACCCATAGAACAAGGGTTCTATCCCGGACATGGCAGGCCCGGAATACTAGGGCTCCAAACATTCTCTCCTTAGCAAGCTCAAAAGCTAAAAGTTCCAGCTGAAGAGGCAAGCTGAGAATACCAGAGAGCCCCTCCTCTCCCTTCCATCCACCATATTGAGCACCCAGAGTAGCCGCTTATTTTTCAAGGAGCAAAGATAGTCCATCAGCTATCCAAAAAGTAACTGACATTATTTAAAAGAGTGTGGAGAAGTCCAAGCCCATGAGTGCTCTCAAAAATGATAGATTCTATTAATTAAGTACGAGTTAAACCATAGGCCAACGTGTTCACCAGGAAGAACCAGGAAAAGAGACAGTTAAGAAGAGCCTTCCTGGAGTCAGAACAAACTGCAAAAATTGGACTCACAAACACTCCTTGCCCAAAGTTATTTGGATCTGACTGATGAGCGATGTACATCCAGGCATTGTGGAAACAACCTACAACCTAACTGCAATTAGAGGAGTTTAATGGGATGGGCACTTGAACTCTGGTAGTGGAAACCTTCTTTCTTCCAGAAGGATCACAGATAATTTCATCTACCAATATTCTTTTAAAATTAATAAAGAAAATTGCATCTCATTTATTATTTTGTTTTGTTTTGTTTTGTGTTTGCTGGATGGAAGATATGTATTACACTGTGTTACTAGACCAAATATCTGTCTTTGGACTTAAAATATGCAATACAGAAAATGAAGAATGAAAAATCAACAGATTTTTCTTCATTTGAGATATCACCTCACACCTGTCAGAATAGCTATCATCAATAAATCAAAGAACAATCAGTGTTGGTGAGGTTGTGGAGAAAAGAGAACTCTCATACACTGTTGGTGGGATTGCAAATTGGTACAGTCACTATAAAAAACAGTCTGGAGGTTTCTCAAAAAATTAAAAATGGATATACCTTTTGACCCAGTAATTGCATCTACCAATATTCTTCATCCAAAGAAATCAAAACAATAGTTCATAAAGATCTATGCACTTCTATGTTCACTGCAGCTCTATGTCCAATAGCCAAGGTATGAAATCAACTTAAGTGCCCATCAACAGATGATTGGATAAAGAAGCTATATTTCATACATACAAAGGAATATTACTCAGCCATTAAAAAATGAGATTCTACCATTTGCAACGACATGGATAGACCTAGAGATTATTATGCTGAGTGAAATAAGTCCAACAGAGAAAGATAAATACCATATGATTTCACTTATATGCAGAATGTAAAGAATAAAAAGAACAAACTAATCAAAAACAGATTCACAAATATAGAGGACAATTTTGGTGATGCCCAGATGGGAGGGAGGTTGGAGAACTGGGAGAAAGGGGTGAAGGGTTAAAAAAGTACAAATTAGTAGTTGATTGATGGTCACAGGGATGAGGAGCATGGCATAAGGAATGCAGTTAGCATTAATGTATTGTCTAGGTGGAAAGACAGAGGAGAGAAAGAGCAGGTAGGGGGATCATTTTACAAACTATATAAATGTCTAACCACTGTACTGAATAGTTGAAACTAATAGTAAAATAAAATTTTTAAAAAATAAAGAAAAAAAATCAACAGAAGAGGAATGCGTTAGAGAGGTAGGAGAAATAAAACAGACAATGCATTCAAGTTATCTTGATTCTCATGCTTTAAGAGTAAATTGTGACTGATAAAAGGCTTATGTTCTATAAAGACAATGAAAGGATGGTAGGGATTATCTTTTTAGGGAGCTAAAATTATTTAAAAAAATAGCATATTTAGAAAAGTACTTATAGTAGAAAAAGAAAGTTCATGTTAAAGGAATGTGTATAAAATGAAGGGAATATGTAACGTGTGATCGGAGATAAAAAGTAAAACTAAGTTCTGTGATCCTCATTTTGAAACCTAGTGTTTTTATGTATCGACAATTTTAACTATATAAAAAATGAAAATGCTCAACTTTTTCTTTATGCCAATCAGGATTTAGTTTTTGAGTTAAGTACACAATGATCAATTTGTTCTATTCTCTTAGTATATATCAGACAACATGAGAATATCCACATCAATAAATATTTTGTATAAAATGAATACAATCAGTATAACATAATTTTCCTACCTTATAAATATTCCCAATTGTGAAAGCAGATATATCAGCCTCAGTTTTGCCTTGGCTTTTTAGTTTAGGGTCTCTCTGGCAACAGGAAGCCATTATTCCATAACACAAACAAGACAACTGGTAATCTTTCTTATATTTTCCCTGCGATATCAGAAGTTCATAAGTAAAATACTATATTTCTTGAGGTAGGGTGTTTTCTCTACAAATTAATACAACCAGGAGCCAAAATATAACACGATTTCTAAAGGAAATGAGCTGCATCTATATATCAGGAACTGATATATTTTTCTAACTCCTCTTGGAAACATTCCTTTGAGGAAGAAAATAATAAAAGAATCTTTGTCTTGTGTTATTGTCATAAGATCTTTTGTGTCAGCAGAGATTGCACTCACGTAGAATTGTTGGACTGGCAAAACTTTCAGCTTTACATGTGAGCAGAATTAATCTTGGTGAGTAATATTAAAAAGGTAAGATTACATTTTGGAGGGTAATTATTTGTGTTCATACTCGTTCTTTTTGAAAGAGCAAATATTTTGTGATTTCATATTTTAATGAATAAGTATATTAGAATGAGATGAAATAGCTATACTTTATGTAGAGCTTATATTTAAAAATAAATGACATTTGTTAATTTTTTTTGAGCATAGTCTAGTTTTTAAAAAATACCTCCAAACTTTCTGTGGCTCTTAATCAAATTTAGATTTGCTAACAATTTAACATATAGTTTCAGCAAGAGTTGAACTTCTAATGCTTATGTTCTACTAAATACCATTCCTCAAATTAAGGCTGTTATTCAATTAATTCAGTTCATTAAGAGGTTTTAAAATTTTTGTTCGTCTTCGCCAAATAAAACTTTTTCATGATTAAAACTTTTATATTATTTAAATTTGAGACTGAGTGAACAAGTGTAAGCATTAATAAAAGAATAGATTAAATATTAACTGCAGCAAAATCACTATTAATGTTAATGTAAGTTTTGCATTAATCATAACTTATACAATTGCTGTCATTTTAGTTTGCAGTTATATTGTGTTGCTTTTATTATTTAGAGGTCATAATTGTATTTCTGAATCTGAAAAGGAGGAAGAGAAATAATAAGTAGTGACTATTATTAAATCAGATAATATTCTCAGACAACTATTTTACATTTAAAAGGACTTAATGTCACATGTTATGAATTTTATATTCCTTAACTATGTATTATGAAGGTTAAAGGAATAATAAAATGGTACATATGTCTACATTGTCATTAATTTACTCTTTGTTCTGATTTAGGTTTTGATGAAAGTGGTTAGTTATATATGATTAGGTTGTTAATCTTGAGTAACTGAGATGAACATAGAAAGTATTCCAGTTTTCAAAGCTGAACTTGGTTTTTTAGACTGGCTTAATGTCACACAGTTTATAAATGTCAAGCCAGAACTTGAAGTCAGGTCTATGAGCACAGGTTATCTTTAAATGTTCTAGCATCTATACAGATTCTCTTCTGATACTGTGGGATCTTTGAACCTTGCTTCCTTCATCTCAAAAAATGGATAGTAGTGAATTAAAATAGGAGAGAGAACACCCTTGGTTTTGGAGGCTAGCTCTATCTCTTGACATATTGTACCTGGCACATCAGTTGTGTTCAAAGTCCTTAAAATAATCTTTGAGGCTCAACATGAGGCCTCTCCCCTCCTTCAAGTTTTTCTTAAATGTCACTTTCTCACTCTTTATAAAGAAGGGGGAGACAGAAATCAAAAACAAACAAACCTACTTTTTTATATATTTGTATCAAGTAAACTCCATGTGAGGTTTTTTTAAATCAATGGTTTCCAAAGCGTGGGCCGAGGAAACTTCAAGTGGCCCTCGAGACTAGGCAGTAGGAAAGATAAAACTATTGTTTGTAAAAATACAGATAACACTGGCCTTTATGTTATGGTGTTATCACTCTGACAGCCAGTGGAATGTGTGATTGCATATTCTTGTTTTTTTGTTGTTGTTGTTAGAATTTTCTGAAGTAATAATTTTAGGATATAAATATATACATTTTCAGATATTAACACAGGTAGGACTCAGCACTCCTAATGTTTTCTTACCAGCAAGCTTCGATTTTACATGTTATAATTCTGCAACCTCATTTTTGTCCAAGATACTGACATTCTGAAATCTCGAAGTTTTCCTTGAGCCCACGTGGAAGCAAACACACAAAATAAGTATATTTATCTTGTCTTACAAGAGTATTTTCAAAATCTGGGTTTTTTTTTAAGTTTAAAATGTGTTTATTTATAATTACTATTGTTTTAGTATTTAGTACTATTTTATTCTAAAACATGCACTTATATTTTTATCTTTAAAAATATATTTCTGAATTAAAGAAGATAGACTTATTTTATCACAGCTGTACTATCTATATCCAAAGCTGTTCAAAATGACATAAGTGGCATATCAGAGTTCTCTAATGAAAGGTGGAAACTGAACAAAATTGTAAATAAGAAACAAAATATGACAAACCTATGTTTCCTTTGATTTTGTAGATGTTATTAAATTACTTTATTTTGCTTTATAAAATATACCTTTATTGAAGGTTGTGATGACACTAGTTAAGGAATATAATTGAAGCCTAATCTTTCATAATTTAAAGAATAACATTCTAAATTTAGATGAGGTTATCTGTTATAGTTTTCATATTAGAAATGAAGAAGCTACTGAAGCATCTTATAGGCTAAGTCATCATATTGCATTTCTTGGAGATGAGCATTCAAATAGCTGAGAGACTGAAAATCCGTGCAAATTTCACATTGTTAAATGCCTACCAGATAAAAAGTGAGTAGAGGAAATAATAGAAATGCCACTGTCAAATGATATAGTAACTTCTCAAATTGAAGATTTATTTATGAAAGTACAGCTGGTGTTAGTATCTCATCTAAATCCTTACACTTTGTGCTAGAAGCAACGGTGGGTAAATTGCAATTATCTTAGTACAGATCAATGCAGTGGCACCAAACTGTCCTTGTTGTCATTGTCTTCTTTATTACCCATATCCTTAGGAGAAAAAAAAAGGAAGAGGGAGAGAGAGAGAGAGAGAGAGACAGAGAGAGAGACAGAGAGAGAGACAGAGAGAGAAAGAAAGAAAAGAAAAGGAAGAGAGGGAGAGGAGGGGAGAGGAGAGGAAGAAAAGAAGAAAAGGCTTGCTGTCCAGTGTGGCATGTAAGGAATTTAGAAGTCATCACTCCTGTCATTGAGACAAGAAAAAAACCTGAACAAAGTGAAAATTAACAGTTCTTAGATTCATCAGAGAAGTGAGGTTAGTCAATACAGGGAAAACTGAGATTCCCAATATTGTAGAGACAAACAGGCGGGTATGAAGAATTATAACTTAGAAGAGACCTCTGTAGGAAACACAATTGAATGCATCATGTCCAGGTTTCAACAAAAAATTAATAAAAGGCAACGCCCTCCTCTCTCAGTTTGAAGAGATATAGCAAGTGTTAGATCCACACTCAGATACAGCAAGTATGTTGGAATTATGGGACATGGAATTTAAAACAACTGATTGATATCCTAGGAGCTCTAATGGGAAAAAGTGGGCAATGTATAAGAACAGATGGGTATTGTAAGCAGAGAGATAGGAAACTAGGAACCAAAAGAAAATGCTAGACATCCACGATATCTGTATAGCTCATTGAACCAATATTTTCCACACTGCCAATACATGAAGTCCAAAACCATGCATTAGTACAAGATCTCGTAAAGTACAAGATAGATGAATGATTTTTAGTTTATCAGAGTATTAAAAAATTATTAATATGATTTCAGATGCCTCTTTGCAACTACACTTTGACAAACAACTGCTAATCAAGTTTTGATATAGAATAAAAAAGAAATATATACAATTATCTGAAAAGCTATTAATATATTGATCTTTTTTCAACTGTATCTGTGTGACACCAGAATTTTTCTGTATTTTAACCAATATCACAGCATATTGCAAGCAAACCTAACTTCCATTAAGCTAGATATTAAAATTTTATAAAAATGTAAACAATTAGCACTCTTCTCACTAAATTTTTTCGATATTTTTTAAATTGAAATTGTTATTTCTGCTAACTAAAATGGTTAACTATTTTTAAACAAATGTATAAATAAGTGTTTTCTATTTTATAATTCTAATTGCTAATAATCCATAAAACTGAAGCTGTTTGGGTTTCTCAATAATTTTAAAGCCTGTGAAGCTGTCATGAGACCAAAATTTGAAGAATCATTGCTTTAACAGTATGGAGAACTTTCCCATCATCTAATAAAAACAGTGAAGATGGGGTCATTGTGATGATTTAAACAACACATTGAAAATATTTTCTGCTTTATGTTTTATTTCCACATATATCAACTATAATTCCCATTTTTATTTACCTTTTTTATTCATTCAACCAATGAATACATATTTTACATCAATATGTAGTTTTAAATATTTAGTTAGTTTATAATTTAGCTATTGTTGTTGCTGGATATATAAAAATAATTATTTTCCCATCCCTGTTTAAGTTGTACTTAAAATACAATGGGGAAAAGACATGAAAGTGTCATTCCAAAGCAACGAGAAAAGTGCTATAACAGTAATGAGTTCCAAGGATTATAGGATCGCAGTGAAATTTCGACTAATTTTATATTCTATTACATATAGAAAGGCAGCACAGAATAGTGGTTAGCCTGGACCCTGCAAACAGCATTCCTGTATCTAGTCCTATATCTGAAACAAACTAGATGTGTGACCTTGATCATGGTATATGATTCTTTTAATGTATTGTTGAATTCAGTTTGCTAATATTTTGTTGAGGATTTTTGTATCAATATTCATCAGGGATATTAATCTATTATTTTCTTTTTGTGTGTGTGGTGTTTTTGTCTGGTTTTGATATCAGGATAATTCTGGCCTTGTAAAATGAGTTTAAGAGCATTTCCTCCTCGTTAACTTTTTTTGGAAGAGTTCGAGAAGTATAGTATTTAAAATAATAGGTAGTAGATTTTTGAATGTTTGGTAGAATTCACCAGTGATGCTCTCTGGTCCTATATGATTTTGCTGGGAGGTTTTTAATTACTGATTCAAATTCCTTGCTAGTAATCAGTCTATTTAGATTATCTATTTATCCATTATTCAGTCTTGGAAGATTGTATGTTTCTAGGAATGTATCCATTTCTTCTTGGTTGTCCAGTTTGTTGATGTATAATTGTTTATATTAGTCTCTTATGATCCTTTGTATTTCTGAGTTTGTTCTTTTAATGTACATGTGCATGCACCAGTTTAATCTACCCCTCTCTCCAAAATTCATAGACTTTTCCATAACACACTGTCCCATAGTAAGTTTTCCTTTATCTTTCAGTCATCAAAGACCAATTTTCCAGACAATATCGCCAGCCCATTGTTTACTGTCTAAAAATTTGCGAAAATCCATACTCCATCATGATTGTTATCTATTTTCTATGGTGCCATGAGGAACGCATCTCTTAAGTGTGCCCATTGAGAATATTTACCTTTTTCCCTGTAAGCTAAAGTGTAGTCATCACCCAGTCACAATATGTATTTGCTTTCTAGATCCAGTGAGTACTGACCACCCATTCTTAAGCTACCATCTGCGAACCATGCTGCTCATTTAACATTCTTTAATAACTGATTATAAGAAGAATCCCATTCACCTATAGGATTTAACATAGGACCCAAAAGAATGTCAGGTGTCTGCATACAGCGAATACTCTTAGCGGTCCACACCATTTCCTCTTCACTGAGAGAATTCTTCTGAGTTTTTCTTTCCTAGTAAAATGATGTTCTGACATAATTAGGAACATGGCACTTCAGGTCTCAAAAAAGTTGATTTCTTCTGTAATAGAAGCAGCTTCAACTAAACTCTAGTAACAGCCAACAATCGCCTTTCAAATTTTATTTAAAATCATAACCTTTTTATTGTGCTTTGTACTTCATGGGTTAATCAGCTATCTTTTGTGTTATGATTAGAAAGCATTTGTAATTTGATCTTAGTTTTGTCATCAGATCGAAATAACAACATTATATCACAAAAATAACAAATTAGCCCTTTACAAGTGAAACAAATCTAAATGTGTTTCTACCAATTTGTGGCAATAGGCTATAAAATTCAAATACCCTGTGAAAGAATAGTAAATGTATATTGAAGTCCATCTCAGATGAATGCAAAATGGCTTTGGTGTTATTCCAAAATAGATAATAAAAGAAAACATTAGACAAATAAATTAGAGTAACAATCTCCCTTAGCTTGTTGCAGTCTATATTAATACCACATTGGGCACAGTCGATGATATGAAGGAGCACTATTTTCTTAAGATATCTATAATCTAGAGCTTATCTCCAAGTTCCATCAACTTTTCTCACAGGCCGTACTGGACTACTAAACAAGAAATTTTCTGGTTATTAATGTACATGTATTTAACATATCTTTTTTTAAAAAAATATTTATTTTAATTAATTTCAAATATACAGTATATTAGTTAGACATCTATATAGTTCATAAAATGATCCCAATTGCTCCCTCCCTCCTCTGACTCTCCATCTAGCCAACATATTAATTCTAACTGCATTCCCTATGCCATGCTCCCCATCCCTGTGACCATCCATCAGCTACTAATTTGTACTTCTTTAACCCTTCACCCCATTTTCCCAGTCCTCCAAACCCCTTTCCCCTCTGTCTGTCACCAAATTGTCCACTATATTCGTGTCTGTTTTTGATTAGTTCTTTTTTTATTACTTAGATTCAGCATATAAGTGAAATCATATAGTGTTTATCTTTCTCTGTTTGACTTAAATACCTTCTAGGTCCATCAAAGCAATATCTTTTTCCATCTTCCTTTTAGTCTGTGTGTGTCTTTTAATCTGAAGTGAGTCTCTTGTAGGCAACATGTAGGGGTCTTGTTTTCTTATCCATTCATCCACTGTATTAGTTGGAGCACGTAACTTTTTTTCTATTTGAAGTACTTATTGATAAGAATGTAGTTGTTACCATTCTTTATTCCTGTTTTTGATACATGTTTTTCTTCTTAAAGAAGTGTCTCCAACATTTCCTGTAATACTGGCTTGGTGATGATAAATTCCTTTAATTTATTTTCGTCTGGGAAGCTCTTTATCTGTTCTTCAACTCTAAATGATAGCTAGATAAATTATTTTTAGTTGTAGATCCTGGGTCTTCATCCTGTCTAATATTTTTTGCCAAGCCCTTCTGTCCTACAAAAGAAACTTTTGATTTCTTTTGAGAAATCAACTGCCAGTCTTATGGGTTTTCCCTTGAAGGTAGCTATCTTCTTTTCTCTTGCTGCTTTTAATATTCTTTCTTTGTATTTAAATTTTGGCATTTTAATTATGATGTGTCTTGGTGTGGGCTTCTTTGGATCCCTGGTTTTTGGATTCTCTGAGCTTCCTGGGGTTTTATGTACATTTCCTTCACCAGATTATTTATTCAAACAGCTGTTTAACATCTTGTTTTCCTTCAGTTACGCAGATCAGATGGATATTTGGACCCTTAGTAGTGTTCCATATGCTTCTTAAATTATTTTTATAGTCTTGGTATCCTTTTTCTTCCCATTCCGATTGAGTGTCCTCGGCTTTTCTGTTCTCTAGATAGGTCGTTTGCTCCTTTTCTTTATTCACTTTGTTTATTCCATTTAATATACTTCTCATCTCAGATAATGTGTTCTGCATTTCAGACTGGTTCCCTTTCCTTATAATTTCCATTTCCATTTTTATCACTTTGTTGAAGTGAATTTATCTACACTTCCCAAAAGTTCATTGAGCAAGTTTATAACCAGCGTTTGGACTCTGCATCTGTTAGACTACTTGATTCCATTATATCTGGATCTCTGTTCTGTTCTCTCATATGGTTTCTGCTTCTTTGTATTCCCATTTTGGCTGCCTTGACATGTCTGTTTCTATGTACTAAGCAAAGCTCCTAAGTCTCCTGGTCTTATTAATGTGGATTTGTGAAGTAGGTGTCCAGTGGCACAGTCCTGAGAGGGGTTCAGCTGCAGGCCAAATTTAGCTGAAGCCTTTGCCCTTCCGGGGCCACCTGTTAAAATTTAGCAAACAATGTACAGATGCTATGCTTATAGTTGCCTCAAAAGGCCACACCAGAAACCAACGCCAGCTGCCTCTAGTATTTGTCTAGGCACTGTTCATCAAGAAGCACCTGACTTGCTAAGGCTACACCTGGATGTGGCTTGGGTGGGCCCACAAGTTGAAGAAGGCAGGGTTTCAGGGAACTTCTGGGTGGGGGACCTCTGTTATCCAATTTGATGACATCACAGTTATGATGGCACTGTGTCCACGCACTGGGAGGAGGAAGGGCTCAACAGGGAACAATGGATGCTGTCGGCACTTCTGCACAGAGCAAGTTTCGCCTCAGCCCTCGCTCCAATAACGTCTCCCTGTAAGTCCCTGGTGCCTCCTGTGCAGCTGAATTGGCCCTGGTGTTCAGAGTGAGCAGGTCCATAATCATGAAAATCCGCTCAGGGACGT
Organism: Pteropus medius; assembly: GCF_902729225.1. Classification (NCBI taxonomy): domain Eukaryota; kingdom Metazoa; phylum Chordata; class Mammalia; order Chiroptera; family Pteropodidae; genus Pteropus; species Pteropus medius. The sequence continues at coordinate 13,389,372 of NW_024354502.1, read as the reverse complement.
TGCCCCTTTAAGAGGCATCTGCCGATGTGGCAGCCACAGCCTCCATCTCATTCAGCTGCCAGAGACCAGGCAGCCCCATGTCCTTGCCCTCTTCTCTCCCCATCCTACCTTTTGCTGTTGTAGGGTGATTTCTTAGATTTCCCCCTAGTTGTATGGCTTGTTTATCTAGATCTCAGGCGATTTTTCCTTGCTGGTACTCCTTGTTTCCATTACAACTTCGATTTGGTCACCAGAGGGATGAACAGAGCCTCCATCATCTACGCCATTTTTTTTCTCCCTCGTATCTAACATGTCTTTAATTAATTTCAGAATTTCATGAAACTTTCCAGGTTTCCTGTATGCTTTTAAATAAACCACTTGAATTGCCTTAGGCAATTTTATTATGCAGCATGCCAAACTGAGAAATGAGAGCAGAAATGAGAGCAGATGTGCGTGACATTCTGTTCCTCCATGATTTAGGTAGGAGAAAACCCTCACATTCAAGCATCATACTTATTCCAATAATATGTTTAGATAATGTGGAGCAAGAACCATAACTGACTAAATAGCCCTATGTTTTGGTAGTCTCTTGATTATCTTTTCATGTAGCTTGTACAGTCTTTTAATAATAATAATAATAATAATAATAATAATAATAATAATTGGACCATATTCCAATCAAAACATGTATCTGCCTAACTCTCTTTTGGTGTTATATTCTTCTCATTTATAGACTGAAACATCATTCATACCCTGGTAGTTTTAACAACCTTGAAATAATTGTTTATTTTCATTTTTTGCTAAATAATAAAAGCACCCAAGGAGCTACATTTTTGTTTGGCTTACTTTCCATTTGATTTTCTTTATGATACACTTATCAATTTTTCCTCCCTTGGATCTGCCAACTCTGAGTCTCATCAATATGCTTTTACTGGCCTCAATGAGTAGAGCACTGCCTCACCTCAGGGATGGCTAGGAAGCCAACCTGGCAACCAGGGTTTCTCACCCCACATCTTTCTTCATTCTTCCCCTCCCCACAAAGAGCATTAACCATGACTTAATCTTAGAGAGAGACACAAGTTTAAAAGTTCTGCCAAATATTCCAACTAAATTTATTTCACAGTCTGGATAACTGACAAGACTCAACAGAGAATATGCAGTTATGGATTTAATATAGGGCTCTTACGGCAGTTCCTATTTTTTCTAAAAATTTTTATTTCTATGAGTTGATTGCTATTGTATCAAAGTAGAGTTGATTCATGTATATTGAGCTTGTATCTAACAACTTTGTAGAAATCTTATTATTTGAAATAAATTTTCTGATGAGTCCGTGAAGTTTTCTATACGGAGTTTTCTATACTGACTATAAGTAATGGGATTTTTTTTTTCCTTTCTAAACTTTACATCTCACCTTGTCTAACATTGCTAAAAGAAATTAAAGAAGGCCCAAATAAATGGAAAGACAAGTATTCATTGATTGAAACACTTAATATTGTTAAGATGGCAATATTATTCAAAGAAATTTACAGATACCAAAGAAAACAAAAAATTACGAATGCTGGTGAGGGTATGAAGAACTGGAAACCTGGTACACTGCTGAGGGCTTTACGAAATAGTATCGTTTCTATGGAAAACAGTTTGGTAATTTCTCAATAAGAAAGAATTACCAGAGTGTTCAGCAATTTCACTCCTTTGTACGTACCCAAAAGAATTAAAAAGAAGTGTTTAAACGAAAGCTTATACATAAATGTCCATAGAAGCCATATTCACAATAGATGAAAGGTGAAAACAACCCACCCAAATGTCTTTCAAGAGATGAATGAATAAACAAAATGGGGTATAGCCATATGTTATGGACTAAATTTTGTATCCCCTAAATTCTTATGTTGAAACCCTAATCTCCAATGTAATTGTATTTGAAGACAGGACTTTTAAGAGGTAATTAAAGTTAAATGAGGTCATAAAAGTGGGGTCCTAATCTGATAGGATTGATAGTTTTATAAGACTAGAAAGAGAGAAATCTCCACATACACACAAGGAAAGGCCATGTGAGGATACGGGCAGAGGCAACTGTCTGCAAGCCAGAAAGAGAACATACAACAGAAATCAAATCCTGCTGGGAACTTGAATTTGGACTTTGCAGCCTCCAGAACTGTGAGAAAACAAATTTCCATTTTTTTAAGCTACCAGCCTACAGTATTAACCCTTTTCCTATTTAGAAAAAAAAAAGTGCAGCTTGCCACCAGCGTTCATTTAACATTATGAGTAGGAATGCTACATTTTCTAGGATTTGACATTTTCAGGGATCAAACTACTAAAAACAGAATGCTGTAAATAGAATGATGTCATTTGTTTCCAAAGACCATTGATATACTAGAGTGATGTGAAAATAATAATAAAATTGAGATATTTCACTGCAACTTTTGAGAGTAAAGTTAGGGCTGTAATCTGTGAGTTATTGTGGGGTAAACGCTATAGCCTCAAGTGCCCTGGAGAGTATTCTCAAGGCAAATGAAAAAAGGGTTAAAAAGAACCAAAGTACTAATATATATAACTATGTGTATGGACCTTTACACATTATGCTAAGTGAAATAAACCAGATACAAAAAGATACTTCCAATTATATAAAATATAAAAAATAGGCAAATCCATAGAAATGGAACTCAGATTGGAGGTTGTCGATGGCTGGAGGGAGGGGTAATAAAGAGAGAATGCTTAACAGGTAGGAGTTTTCCTTTTGGGATGATGAAAATATTCTGGAACTAGATAGTGATGATCCTCACACGACATTGTGAATATACTAAACACCAATGAGCAGCACACTTTAAAAGGTTACAATGGTGATTTTATGTTATATGAATTTTACTTCAATAAAACAAAAGAGAAAAACAGATATTTGAGGACTATTAATCATATATGTGAAAATAATTACTGCAGTGCTATGACTGCTAGAAGTAACTTTTTGATTATAAATCACAGATAATGTGAGGACAAGTGAATTTCCAGCTCAACCTTTCACATAGATTGTACTGTTTCAGTCTTGCTTGGAGGAGAGAGGATAACAGCAAATCACCTTAAAAATACCTGTACCCTGTGTGTTTATCCTAAGTGTGTAACCTAAATTGGCAATTATATAAAAGGGAAAAGTGACACCACAGGCTCTCTCATGCTAATTGATTTTGACCCTGATAATTCTCATTGCCTTAAAAGCTTTCTAAAATCTTCAAAAAGATTTTTAAAATGTTTTTCTAAACTTTTATATTTATGTCCAACAAAAGAAGCAGTCTGACACAACCTAATGTGCTACCACCAGAAGAAAAACTCATAATTCTTCTGGCAATAGCATATTGAAGTATCCATTTGTATATATTTCATCTAACATTCTGGATTTCCAATTCCTTTATTAACTCACCTCAAAAAGATATTTCATGTCAACACATCTTAGCTTCCATTTCCATAGTCATAACTTCGTTACACTAACTATATCATCTCCAAAATTTAAACTACAAGAGTGAAATCTCTAACACTCTCAAATGTTCAAGGTCTGTAACTCTTTTGATCCCATTCTAAAATGATTTTTTTTTTCTTATGGATCCCTGAAATCTGGCAACACTACCAGTTGGTGCCTGCGCACGCTCTCCTCCCATGTCTTCCCTTCGATCTTTATGAATTTAGTTTCTAAGATCTATCATTGCGATAAATCCTTGTATATATCCTTGACTCCATTGCTCTCCTCTTCCTTTTTTATTTACCAGGAAAAACAAAACAAAACAAATTCTGGTGACTCCATCTTTTCACCGACTCTTCAACAAGGAGACACGGCTGAATAAAACCCCATATAATCCTGCAGGTAGGAATCATTTCAAGTGTGTTGTCAAACCTTAAGTAGGTCTGTAAAAGCTATCCAAAAATTCTACTGTGTTTCTCTGTAGTTGATGCACTTTCTTATGCTCTAGAAACTCTCTTTTTGTCACGTTATTTTTATACTTCATCCTTTCTTCGAAATTCAAATTCGAATTTGAATTTTATATTGACCTTGCTTCTGATTTTACTGGGAAAACAGAATAGTCAAAGGAAAATTTTCACATTTGTCACAAATATTTGAAATTAATATAGCAAAGAGGCATGAGTACTACACAAATTGACTAAATATTAAACCAGGTTGTATTCAGAGTCTGCTATGGGCTGCTAGACAGGGGGTCCTGGCTGATTGGCATACAGCCAGACCATGGGGAACCTACAAGAAGATTCCTGCTGAGATTACTAACAACTATTTCCATGCCTTTAACTCTGCACACCCACAACTGGAAAGGAAAAACAGATATAAAACTGAATTCCTCCATCAGGATCTCTCTCATTCTCTGTCTTTTAGAGGAGACTACCACATCCTCTGTCTGTGGAGTGTTATTCCTTTTCTAATAAATTTTCTTTTCATCTCTAACTCTGGCTGACACTTTAATTATTTTTCCTGCATGCAGACAAGGACCCACTCCCTCTCCGTGTACTTGGCTTTTCCTATTATGGTGGACTAGTCATTCCTGCAATTTTGACCTGAGACCAAAAATTCCCATGGAATGGATTTCATCATTTTCTCCTAATCATGTATTTGACTACTGTGATCATTCCTTTTGCCTTATACATCATCTTTTCCCCCTATTTATGGAATCATTGTAATTTCCATTGAATATGTCCTAATATCTCTCATTAAAACAAACAAACAAACAAAAATAAACATTGACTTTATCTCCTATCATAAATCACTAATTCTCTTGAAAATAGTACTAACTGTAGTGCCAAGGTCTTCTCTAGAAATTCTATCTTGAACCAACCAATTTAGATATGATTATTACTTCACAAAGATTTGTTTCATCAAGGTCACCAGTTACCTCCAGGTTTTTCTATATCAAGGTCAGTCCTGAAGTGATCATTCTTTCCTCATTGAAGTATTTTCTCCACTTGGTTTCCAGGACATCATATTCTTCAGTGTTACTTTCTCTTGTCCTGTCAGTTTTAGCTCAGTATCTTTTCCTGGCTGTCTTGCCTCTTCCCAAATTGTGAATGTTGGAGTATCCTACAGATCTGTTTTCTAATCCTTTCTTTTGTTCCTTTACACTCATTTGCTAGGGGTGATCTCCAGTCCAGGCTGATGACTTCAAAATTTATATACTCAATTGTGACTGCTCTCTTAAATTCCAGACTCCCAGGAAAAGGCATTTGTGACATCTATAATATCACTAATCATCAAAGAAATATCATGAACATCAATATCACTAATCATCAGGAAAATGCAAGTCAAAACCCCAACGATATCACCTCATACCAGTGAGAATGGCTATTAATGGAAAGATGAGATGACAAGTGTTGACAGATATGTGGAGAAAAGAGAATCTTATACACTGGTGAGAATGTAAAATAATATAGTTACTATGGAAAACAGTGTAGAGGTTCCTCAAAAAATTACAAATACAACTGTCATATGATCCAGCAGTCTCACTTCTGGGTATATATCTAAACTAAATGAAAATAGGATAAAAAAGAGACATCTGCACCACATGATCACTGCATCATTATTCACAATAGCCAAGATATGGAAACTACTGAAGTGTCTGTCAGTGGATGAATGGCTAAATAAAACATAACGTAAATGCACAATGGAATACTATTCAGCCATGAGAATGTCATTTACAACCACATGGATAAAGCTTGAGAGAATTCTGCTAAGTGAAATATATTTAAATTTAATACCAGAGTGAAATCTAATGAATGTTTTAAACCAGTGTTTAATGTTTAACAATTGCTGCTTTTCTGTTCATGGCCCCATGACTGAACTATTTATTTCTCTTGTGTGATTTTTTCACATTCCCCAAACTAGTCAGATTATGAATTTTTTTCTGCTCTCCTAGCCATGTGACTAAAAGCTTTGAGAGACTGTGGATGTATTCTTATGTTTATTCAGTTAGTTTACTTTCATTTTCCTCTTTTGCAAATCATTAGGACATGTTCTCTAAACGTGTGTTGCCATTAGAAACTCTGCTTCCTTCCTTGATAAACTGTCAATTGCCTATGTGCCACCAAGGTATTAATTTCTTCTTGCTCTGCCTCTATTGCTCATTTTTTAAAACTGAGACTTTTGTCCTTCTATTAATGTTGGTTATGTTTTTGGATTTTATTATCTCTATCTTGCATTTTAAAATCCTTCATAAAAACTCACTTTAGTATTTTCTTCCATAACTTAACTTGACTGATCATTGGAAGAGAGAAACAAGGACAGACTTGGATAGAATTCCAGTGTTATTAAGCATGAAATAAGCACAGGATTTTAGGGACATTCATATTTCTCATTTTTCTCTGTATATATTCCGTTCCTCTTTCAGGACACTTTCCAGAGCTTGTTCCATGCATTCCTATGTCATCTACCACTTCTCTTGATATATCTTTCTTAACGTTTTTTGTTGTGTATTTACAGTAAATTGCAAGTTAAATGAGAACAGCTTCTAATTTATCTTTTTCGCAACCTTGTCTGTAGAGCCCACACAATGCTTAGCATTTAAAGAATGGTTAATAAGTTAGAGGAAATGGTTAACAAGAAATACTCAGGAATTTACTGAATCTGAGATAAATGAGAGTCCTGCTAAGATTTCTCTGTACTGAACCAAGCATCTTGACTATTTGTCAAGATTGTTTATTGAGTAATCTGTCATTGACAACCTGTAATTTTTGAGTAACCTGTAATGAATGACCTCCATTTGATACAATTATGCTGCAGTAAAGAATAAGTAACAGTCACAGAATCCTGACAGTATCCCTTCATGAGGATATGTAACTAGAATTATATGAAGTAGGAAGATCTCCTGATCTGATGACTTTTCTTTTCTAAGCCTCATTTCTGTGGCCACTGAAACCTGATGTGGTACAATCGAGAGTGACAACTGAAACCCTCAACTGAAAGTCACAAGAACGTCGTGTTAATGCAATGCATATGTGCTGCTTTTCTACTGCACTTTCTCAAAAGTACGTGGCCATTATACTGGATGAAACCCATTTTGTCTAATGAATTTGATTTTCTAAAAGAACTCAAGACCACTGTTACACTGTCAAGAGCAAAGTAAATGTTGCATGAATATTGTTGAATAAATGAGTAAATAAAGCATAGAAAAATGTGGCTGTGATTGTAAAAATAAGCATAGCGGCTGTTAACTGACTGAATGTATATATAAGGATAGATATGTCAAGCTAATAAATAGCATTGCATAAAATTTGTATCTGATCCCTTACCTTGTACACTTTTATTTAAATAGATTTTGGTTATATTTGGCACAATGAAAATTTAGGTTAGTAATGGTTACTATTAATTGACATCCTTGTATATTTAAAAACTTGCACTGAGAATTTTTCAGGTAGATTAATCAATTAATGCTCAGAAAATTTCTGACAAATAGTTATTACTATTACTGTTTTAAGTGGAAAAAAATATGGCTCAATATCCAATAACTTGCCCTAAGTAAAACGGATTGGAAGTGAAAGGAATAAAATCAAATCTAAGCCCAGTATGACTCCTAGATCTTAGAACCTTTCATTAATATTGTAATAGTATATTATCTAGGTCATATATTAGTTTTATAAATGTGTTTTGTTTTTAAATATCATTTTTAAAAGAACATTAAACTTAAAACTGAGACTATGTGGTCCAAGTTTATATTGCAAAATTGTCAAAACATTATGGGTATATATGCCCTTGAAATTTATTTTTATAAAACATAACAAAGTATTGTTTCCAAAAAGATTCTTTAAAATGAGTCAATCAAGTTATTTAATATAATTTAATTTATATCATAAAACAAAACAAACAAAGCAGTTACTCCAATGGGTTTACCATAAAACACATGAGTGCACATGCATGCATATATAATTTAGTAAAATAAACTTTATTGTGATATTAACATAACCAGTATAATCATATTCTAATGCTAATTTTACTCAACTTCTGAATTTTTTTATCTTCAATTTTTATGAATAACGGAGCTGAATGATTTGGGAAAATGTTATTTTATATTAATACTAATTTATAATTTAAAATGCTATCTGTACTTTTGTTATCACAAATTTAAAAGAGGTAATGATATTTACTTTTATTAAACTACACAGATTTTTAATTAAAATAAATGGCCCTAACATTTAAGGAAAAAAAATCTTGTTTATTTAAATTCATATTATTCCATTTTAGAATTTAAATCCACTTGTAAACATTCATGTAATATAGCAAGATTAAGTGAGATAAATATAACACAGATTAAGTTAAAATAATGGTAGAAAATGAAGTGGAACATTCACGGTGACCTATAATAAAGACATAAGAAAATTGGGTACTGCTTTCATTAGGATAAAGCTTAACAAGTAAGCAGTACGTATTCTACACTGGGCACCAATTTATTATAATTTATACATACTAGTTCATTAAATCCTCAAAATAATCTTCTGAGAAGGTGCTATTTCCATTTTATAGATGAAGAAGCTGAGACAAAATTAAGTTCATGATTAGGTTCACAAGCAAATAAATGCGAGAGTCTGGCTGGCTATCCCCAAGAAGTCTGGATCCACAGTCTAAGGTCTTATTTACTTCAATCCACCTTTCTTATGCATTGCATTAGTCTGGACAAGGGAAACATTAAACTCTGCTCGATTCATCAACATGATAAAGGTCATCTATGTTATAAAAGATTGTTTTTAATTATATAAATATATTTGTGTTCTTTTTGGCCTGTTTTAGAGGGGTAATATTTGAGGCACAGCAGATTTTCCTATAATAATTGTAAATGTTTACCATTTCAAAAAGGCTTTCTAATCTATACTAGTTAGCAGGTTACTAGGGTATACTATTCCTTCTAAATGAAATATCTAAAAGGTTAATCTATCAAAATAATTGAGGACACGATTTGTTATATTTGCCATAGTTATGAATAGGTCATGAAGTTCTGGGCAGATAAAAAAAATCTGATCAATAGAAACTGCAAAGATGGCAGAAGACTATACTATCCATTTAGTGTAAGACTTTTAAAGAATTTTAGAAAGACAAAACATTTCATAATTGTAGTAATTAAAATTTGTATCTTTAATTTTATTTTACATGTGCTCTACTAGTCAGGAGTGAGCATTTACCCATTACTTTTGAAATTGATCTATCAAACCAAAACCATATTGAGAAATATTGAATGATGAATCAGTACTTTTCTGACTGAACTAGTGAAATATGTAACTGTCATTTTTTCCTATAATAATTGTAAATGTTTACCATTTCAAAAAGGTTTTCTAATCTATACTAGTTCTATGGATATCAAAAATAGTAAACAAAAACTAAAATGCTAGAAATAATTTATATGCTATTTTAGGTATGTTCTATGATATTTCTAATGTTATATGAAATAATGGATATTAAATAAGTTAATGAAAGGGTAATTGAAGCAGAATGTAATATCTACTTCACACATATGTAAATTAGCCATAAATTGAAAACAATTTAATATTGAACAATTATATTCATTAAGATGCCCTTTATTCTTCTGTTTTCAATGTTTAATTGTTAGCAAATAAATCCTCCGTATGCTTTAGAGCTACTGGTTTAAGTTTATTGCAATCCTTTGAAAACAGATTAGCATTCTAGAAATTCAAAGCCAAAACAAGTTTTTCCCTCATATCAGATAAGACAGCACTTTTCAGCAAGGTATACTGGGTTCAATTAACAACTCTGTGACCCTTTGAATCATATAAAATTTTAATGGTAATTGATATTGCTGAATTTTTAACTAAGAATTATATTTCTATAGTCTGCTTTGCAATGATTTCGTTCAATAAATTAATTTCTGGGCATGACACAAGGCCATAACTGTAATAGTTAAAATATTACTCAGTCATTAATAACTTATTATGAAGTTGACATTTGCAAAATTTTGTTATTTTTGTTAGCATTGCATAAGCATGCCATTTTTATAAACTAGTGACATAAAATTGTTGAAGCTGGGCAAAACTATGTGCCAACAAAGTAGGAGAATATTCCTTTTAGCAAAATTGTAGAAGCATGCCAAAACGATGTCTTTTAAGAGCATTATTTCAGAATCACAAATATCACACATTTTTAATTTATTGGCCTGTAATGATTCGGCTTCCCTTAGAATTGACTTAAATCTAAAAAATAGAAACTAAAATTCCAAAATCAAAGATTTTAACAAACTATGTACTTAATTACAACCATACAAAAAGGAATAGAAAAATTACATGTTAAAAAATAAAGAGATGACATGTTTTCAATGTAGGAAAGAGGCAAATATATCACACATATATTATAGGATTCAAAATTAAATAGACAATAATGGGTTGGGGAAGCTAAATCAGTGAGCTTTTTTTGTGCCATCTGAAGGAAACCTGCTGGATCAAAAGTGGCAAATTACTATAAAAACAGATAATGCAAATAAACAAAAGGAGCAAGACAAAGCAATATAAAGTGCACTGTTAAAGAACACCTATTCCATCTTCAGCAAAATATGTTTGTGATGGATATAATCATATTTCACTGGCAAACATCTAAAAATCCCTGAGGTAATAAATATCAGAGAGCAGTAAACTCTAGGATATATCCAGTGTGGTCTGTGTACTTCAGATCTTGTTTAAATAACTCATGTCACATCAAATTTACTTAGTTCCCCTCTACATATCCAATGACAGTTAAAATTGTGAGCATAATATATTTCCTTACAAATAAGTGATCTGTCACATTCATTGTAGTTTTCTTCCCCTCCACAATTTCCCCTTCCTCTTGGCCCTCATGCTTTGTGCTTTGTCACTGTGTACCTTATATCTGAAGAAAACTGATTTTTAGAAATAATTGACAACTTCTCATAAATCAACTCTGTCTTACCATTCAATTAAATGAATCGATTCTCTCAAAAATAATTATTGAATTCTTTTTCTCTGTCTGATAATTAGAAGTTATAGAAATACAAAATCAAAAAGACAATTTTCAGACTTTCAGGAGTACACAGCTGAGGGACCCAAGTGCGTTTGCTAAATTCATAAATATAAATTATTTCATATAATGTGCTAAGCAAAGTCAATTTTAACATGAGAACGCCACAAACCAGGTGGCAATTGGCAATGACTGCTATTTTAGATGCAGCTACCTCAGAGAAAGTTCTGAGGTCAAAAATGTGCAGAGAGGGTTAATCCAGTTTATTATGACCTTTGCTTTTGCAGTATTAACCTTGAACTGTACTCTAAAGCTTTTTTCCCAGTAGTCAGATTTTCCCTTGAGCAATTCTTTAGTAAGTTTGTGTAGAACCAGTTATAAAATGTTAAAATGTATTAAATAAACAAAATTTAAAGTTAAAAAATAAGTCTTTGAGTAAACCAGTTTTCATTTAATTGGATGAATTTTTTTCTACTTGTAAAAGTGTTTTACATCAAGATTTTGTATAAGAATGTCCATTAAGAGTAACACTGAAAAACAATATTTTATGTTCACATAATTAAGCACCAGACATGAATAAAAATTAGTGTAAGTGTATGCAAAAGCAGCAATGAATCGTGTAAATATAACATGAAGTAAAAGAGACTATACCCAAAATAATATTTGCAATAAGGTCGTAGCCACGTCAGTTTAAATTGAGCAAAACTCGACCATATTACTTAGGAATGCATATAACAATTAAACAAAAAGACAAAAACATAAAAACAGTTATTACAAGATAAACATAGTGTTACCTCTAGTAAGACACAGCTATTAATTAAAATTACCCATGTATTTTAATAAAAATTAAGACAATTAAACTGTTTTTAAAATTTGTGATTAAAAAAATTTTAAGATTCTTAACTTTTGAAACTCTTGATTTCATAGTGACCTTTATACAAAATTAAATAATATTGTTTTTCCTATTTGGGTCATATTTACTTAAAACTTATCATAAACTAGAAATTTATAAAACATAATACCTTCACTGTAACCATATACATTCTTCATGAAAAAAAAGCATGTTAAGTGGTTAATGTTGCCAGTTTTCCTTTGGAAACTTCATTCCTTATGCCATTTTGAATTTAAAATCTGTATTAATAAGAAAAATAAATATTCATTTTCTGGGGTTTCAAAAATTGAAACCAAATGTTGCAATTGAACTAATTAATTATCAATTAACTTGCTTGTTGACATTAAAAATTACTATAGCACCACTTTGATTAAAAATGTTTTTAAAAATTCAGAATTTCTACTCTGTTCAAACTATAATTTGTCGTTTTAAGTTTTTTGTTCCAAGTTTTTAGCAATAATATTTATAAATCTTTTGGATTTAAATTAGATACTAGAAATATAACCTTTTGTTACAAATCTCTTTTGTGATTATTTCCATCAAAATAATTACATTTCATATAAATAATCTTTAAAAGACATAGATAACCTTTATGAAATTCAATAACTAAAAAGAAAACACCTAAATAATTTTTAAAGCTTTTTTGTGCATTTCAAACTTCTTTAAACATAAGACTACTTTGAAAAGGAATAAAGCAAACTCAAAACCCATTGATAAAACCTGAAGTAAATAAAGAAGGGAGGCATACCTTTAGGGAGAAGAGTTATAGGTCAAAAAAGTTCATGCTCCAAGAGAGTCAGAGAAAGAGGAAAGGTGAGGACACATTTCAGCTTTTTCTTGCTGCATAAGAAACCATCCTAAAACTTAGTGGCTTCAAACAATACCACTTTTTTTTTTTTTCTTCACAAACATAGTATGATAGTTCTTCTACTGGTCTTGCCTGGAATCACTCATGGCTACATACATCACATGAGGGTATTCATGTAGGTGCCTCCTTCCATGGCAAAACTGCCTGAGCCTAGCTTTCCTGCAGAAAGTAGAAACTGAGATGAGGGCTTGTGTGTAGCTGCTTTATTTTAGAAATTCATTCCAGGGAACAAGAAGGGGGATTGAAAAGAGTGACAGAGAGGAGCAGGAAAAGTCAAAACAATGATATATTTTTAATCTAGTCATCACTGTGGGCAGCTTAGCCTCTATATCACCAAAAGCCTCAGAGGAGCCAAGAAAATGCAGCTCAGAATTGTCCAGGCGAGGGACACAAGATGAGCATCCACAGAACAGGTAGGTCATCCTCACCACCTGATTGATATACTCTTCTGGTAAGGCCAGCATTTGGTGAGTATTCACAAGGGTACAAATATCTACTCTTTGTCTTTTCTTTTCTTCTCTCCACCCCTTCACCTGACCCCCACATGAACAGATGTCTATCTAATCATGTTCCTTCCAATTTTCTGACCATGGAGCCAAAATATTGGCCACATTCGTAACATCTTTATATAATCACACCTCTGGCCATTTCTCCTTCCAAGCAAACTGAATAAACACATCCACTGCTCAGAAAGCCTACACAGTGTCACAGCTGTTGACGTTTGGGTGATACCTGCAAATCCTGTGCAACCATTTGCAGACCAGTCCTGACTTTCCTTCTCCACAGTCAACAGACCCTACGGAACTCCCCATGAAACTGTAGGTGCAGGCCAAAAGATAGAAGGTAATAGAGCAGGAGTGGGAGTCATATGAAACACTTCATCATATAATTTATGATGAGATTATAAATTATATAATTCCAGAAATCCAAGAACCAATTCAGAAAACTCATCCTCAAGATTCTGTTCCTCTAGATCCACACTCAGTACCAAATCTGTATCAGGCAGCGTTCTCCAGAGAAACTGAAACAAAAGGGAGTAAAATCTCTGCTATATCTGAGTCTTGTTCTGTTGCTTTCTTTGTCTATTCTGGCTATGACTTTTTTCTTGCCTTATAATTTTGTCATTGTTGTTGAAAGCCAGACATGATATATTGGATTTCAGAAATTGAGTGAGAGTATTTATGTTTATGTTTATGTGACTAGGAAGGAAATACACTGTGTTTACTGTTTGTTGTGGGTACAGCATCTGAGGTTTCAGTTTCCTCTAGTCTTATTTCTATCTCTCCTATTGTTTTAAGGTTTCCCTAGAAATTCCTCTTTAAATAAAAACTGTGCCTTACAGTTCTTTCAGACATAATCCGGTTATTGTACAAGAGTCCTGTTGATATGGTGGAGGTATGGAGGGAGGGAAAGCTTCCTATGATCCTATAATTAAATTAGGTCTGTCTTTTAGTAGGTTTGTGTCCTTGGGTTTGAGATTAACAAGTACTTCTCAGCTTCCCCCTAAACTCTTGTTGAGAAAGGAAGGCCAGTGGGGGCTGGAAGTTAGATGTTTTCCTAGCTCCACTGTCAACCTTTTGGCAAAGTAGTTTACTTTGAGTGCAGGCAGAGAACAAAAATATAGACATATTTCAAAATGATTACTTTCCTATTAGCATATTCAACATGAGTCAATTTTCCCCTCCTCTCGCTGGAAGCTTGGCAGGAGTTTCTCAGATCTTTACGATGGAAAAGTAGGAGAGCTCCTGGAGGCAAAACTTACTACAGTGCCACTTAAAGACTGGGTTCTCAGGAGTTTTTAATTATCAGGCTACTCCACACACAGGCACCAACAGTTTGTTAAGTACCATTTAAATTTTCTTCCCATTCCTGCTCCCACATCTTCTGCTCCGGGTATGCTGTGATTCTCTGTGTTTGCTTGTCTCTCCAGTTTTAGGGATATTGTTTTGTCATGTAACCTCAGTTCTCTGACATATCTAAGAAAAGCTGCTGATTGTCAGTTTGTTCAGTTTTGTTTTTGTTTTCGTTCTTTTTTTATGGAAGAATGAGAGTGATGCCTTTCAAGGTCTTTGTATGTCCTAGCAGAAACAGGAAGTCCTGAATGCATATATTTAAATAAGGGATATTGAATTTCTAAATGGTTTAGAGACTTTAATATATTTAAATAATCAAAATCTGCAACTGGAAATAATTTCAGTGATAAACACTACATCCCGAACTGTTATGACAGGGAAACATCTTAAAAGGTAACTGCAGCACTTATTTAATTGCTTATGATATAAGGAATCCTGCTTAAAGCAATGGGACAATAAGTTTTAATTTTCTGTAGCCTAAAATCTATCATCGCCACAGCAGGTGTCGTATAGCACATGTTTTTTCTATGGTACTGTTTTGGATATGATGAAGTGTCAATCCATTTGCCAACTATCAAGAAGTAAGCCAGTGTCTTATTTCTTGCTTTCAGGCAAGAGTATTTGTAAACCTTGAATACGAAAACATCACTTAAGAGTAAAAGAAAATATGCACTTAAGTGAATTCACAGAAATAATCACTGAATAATATTGTAGTGACTTTAGATTATGCAAACCAAACTAAATGTATAAATTATATGATAGCTTTGAGCAAGGGGAAAGGGGAAAGTGGATGAGGCATTAGAATTCATAGTTTCCATTAAAGAGAAAGGCCCAGTAAAAGATGGCAAAGTCTGAGAAACAAACAATTAAAAACCAGCATTAGAAAAATAAAAGGAGCAGAGAGGCAATAGGATCGCTGAAGAAAATTATTTCGTATTTGATGTTCTAAGAATGTATAAGTTAACTCTTATTGACCTGTTAAAACTGTCTTTATTTATCTCCCCCAAATATCCATAATTCCACTAATTTGAAATTTATTTTAGTTTATAGTTTAACATCTTGGAATACTTAAACTTAAATGAGCTCATCATATTCTCAAAACTCAGAGCTAAAGAGTTAGAAATGCTATTTAATTAAACTAGTCTATTTGAGAAAATAAGAATTTTAATATTGGAAGCTGGTCATCACTTCAATCGTGTGTATATTTTCTTCCTGCATTGACCAATAATTTTAATGTGTTACACACTCCATGGGCATCCTGAATTTTTAAGAATCCAAAATAATTTCAGGAAGTTTAATCACTGCAATTAAAGATAACTGTCTCAATGTTACCAGTTATAGGTAGTTACTCACTGAAGGCTGCAATATAAATAAAAGGCTGCAGAATTACCTGAGATTCTTGGTAAAATGAATGCAATCCCACCATTTATCTCACATTCAAGAAATTATACTTGAGTAAAAGTGAAAGAAAGTCACATTGTTACCTAAATAAATAAAGCATTGGTTCTATTTGATAAAAACATAATTGAAAAAAAAAATAGTGTTCGAATACAATGGCTATGATGAACATTACTACTACTAGAAAAGCCTTGAGTCAAATTTATGGTGAGAATCACAGAATAAAGGGGGAATATTTAGCTGGCTAGCTAGACCCTGTAAGGCTTTGGTCTTTGAGGATGTGGATTCGATTATCTTAGTAGTTGTTAGTATCCTATATAAAAATGAAAAGAGCACACATATGAAAAATCAATTCTAATTGTAATACTTTGTATTTATTGCACATAACACAGGTATTTTTGAAATTCCAGTTTACTCATCTTTAGCCAAGGCCTATTTACAGTTATAAGATGAATGCAAGGATGAAAAGATATCACCATGCACCAGAAAGAGAGAGGGAGAGAGAGAGGAAGAAAGAGAGGGAGGGAGAAATGGAGGGAGAGAGGGAGGGAGGGAGAGAGATAGAGAGAGAAATCCAAACCAATTGAATCAGAATCATCATAATGTTAGGATATAAGTATCTTTTTCAAAAAGAATCATTTCGAGATAACTGTAGTGCACTGACAGGATAGAGGACATCTATTTATAGTGTAAGGTCTGTCACATAAAATATTCTTAGTTAACTGGAGCTCTCATTTATTTCCCCATCTCTTCTTTCCAGATGGTCCTCAAAAACTCTGTTGAAAGTATGTAAATTTATAGACATTTATCTGAACTGTCATTATGTATGACACTTCCGAGCATCAGCCTAAATTTTCATAATGTAATTTCTGGATTTTCCTAATGTGTTGTTTTGTAGTATGGGCATGTGAGCAGAAATCAAGAAAATTCAAGAGAATATCTGTGACATTATTTTTAGCAAATTTCTAGCTGAGAGCCTGCTCAAAGTCTGAAGTCTTAATGTTTTAACAATTAGGTCACAATTATTTAAAATTAGCATATTCAATGTTAGCATGCAAATGTTTTTGTTAAAATAACTTTACAAGATCGCAGATGGTTTGTAGCCCTTGTATTTCCAAGAATTTAAAGCTTTTGCTCAGTAAATATTTTCCACTGGCTAGTCTAACATTAACACATAATCTTGCCAGTCAGAATGGATATATATATAATTTACTTCTCTCTTCTCATTTTCTTCCACAACCAAACATAAAAATATAAGAAAACACATGGTAATTTTGTTGAAACCTTTCCAATTCATATGAAAATATGTTTAAATTGAATTGAACCTTTGGTTGACTATTTTAGTAAATCCAGTAAAGTTAATAACCTAAGCTGTCTGAACAATTCAACTCCATGTAGTATTTCCAGTTAATGAGTTTGACTGAACTTAGAGGAATGTCTTAAATATTCTATTTTCATGGAATCAGTGATAATATCAAATTAGATATGAATTAATTGTATTGTATATTTTAACATACAGTTAATATTAAATTTTTGGCATTTTTAATTTAACCTTTTTACTCATTTCCTATTAAATAGTAATTACATTTTACTTTTCAAATCATTACATACTCATTTCTAAATTTATAAAGCAGAGATAACAAAGGTAGTACTTTGAAAGGCAGTGGCACGATCTGCTTGTCAGAAGGTTAGATACGTGAGATCCAAAGCCTTGAAAATTCAAAGTATTTATAGATAATTATAAAATCATGGAAAATTTATTTGCATTGGTTCCTACTGTTTTAAGAGACAAAGATTATATCAATTTCGGCTTCCCTATACAGACTGTAGAGTGTTATGGAATCCAAAAGATTTCTATAGGCAATTTTATGTTCTACAACATCAAATATATTAGATTATGCATTATATGTATATATTTGAAATGTTGATGTATATATGCTTAAATGTATTTTCATGTATACATACTTACAGAAAATTGTATACTATACCTTGCAGCTATCAAAAATGTAGTTTTTATCACTCAGCAGAAATTTACTTTTCTTATAGATGCATATGTGAAAATATGGCAACACATAAATATATAATCATTTGCTTTAAATACTAGTTTCCAGGAAACAATCTAAAGGAAGATTACTTTCTACGAAGAGTGATTAGTATACTATTCATTAAAATGTTATAAAAATTCTAACAAAATGTATTAAACTCCCACTGTGATCATATAGGAATATTACATTTCTGGTAACAGTTCAGCCACTGGCATTAGATTTACAGCAGAAAAAAAGTAAACGTTAATTACATTTCTAAAAAAGCAGATGAAAAAATATGTAAACATTATTTGTAGTCCTAATTGTCCATTGATTCTAAATTTTATTTAGATGTTTATGAAGTTCTAATAAAATTACAGGAGATAATGCCACTGAGATCAGTTTACCTACACTTGTTCTTCTAGTACAAAAGTCATTAATGTCATGCTTGAATCAAGTTTATCTTAACTTATTGTATTTTATAACACCCTTAATCAACAACCTCTACTATTATTTCAAGGGTTCAAATTTGACAATCTATTTTTCTGACAGCAAAATTAAATCAACAAATGAATGATATAGTACATTATTTTTAAAAATTTACTGCAACTTGAAATAAGATAGCTAAAATTTTAATAGAAATGAGTTTAATATGTGGTAGTAATTTTGTTTGGATCATAGTTTGAATAACTGTCATGTAGATAATTAAGGGGGAATTAAAAAGCAAACTACTATCCACCAGGATAATTCACCACATTTCCTATTTATATGATAAGAGTCACCTTTGATGAAACTTTGGAAAAAAAAAAAACTATGGCACAATAAATTTTCTTCTATTCTTCAAATTACCATACAATAATATACATTCATCCTTAAAATATCATATCATTTTTTTTTACCATAGCAATACAAGTCAATATCCAGATTTCTTCGCCTTGAGATTATTCTTTTGAATAAATAACTTCTTTATCACATATCAACATATTGTTGCTTGCAATGTTATTAATTAAAAATCATTTTTTTAATTTTGCACCTTTACTACTGACAATAATCATATGGAAGGCTGCTTAGATTCTGTCTGCATGTTCTATTTAAATTAAACACACACACACACACTTTTTAAAAATAGATATCTTAAATCAAGTCTTTCAACACATGCACAAATTCCCAAGTGAACCTTCCTTTCAGAAAGGTTTTTGCCATATTCTGTATGTTAACATGATGTACAACAGAGAACAGTACCTGCTATACTTGCTAATATGCACATATCATTCAAAGCTTGTTGGGTTTGGTCTAATGGCCCCTTCTTAAAGATAATTTAGTTAAGAACTTTATTACCAGATCACCATGGAAGTACTTATGAACTCAAGTTCCTTATTAACACAGAACACCGCTACCGAAACAGTGAGAAATAATAAAGATATATCTGAGGAAAAGATTAATTAGTACTATGAAGCTACCTTAAGCAAAAGAACAGAATTAGTTGAATAAAAATTGAAAAGCATATTACAGAACCATATGTGCTTGATCGTATCATAGTTTAAAAGCAAGATCATATTATATGGGAGACCTTGAGCCTAATAATTGATAATCTGCCATGTCACCTTGAGTATTAACTCTGAATATGTTTCCTTACCTCTTAAAAACATAAATACAAGTCCTTTATAGTAATGTAACTATTAAGTTGCAACATTACATGTCAAAATTCAAGGTCATTTGGCATTTTGG
This sequence comes from Pteropus medius, assembly GCF_902729225.1. Classification (NCBI taxonomy): domain Eukaryota; kingdom Metazoa; phylum Chordata; class Mammalia; order Chiroptera; family Pteropodidae; genus Pteropus; species Pteropus medius. The sequence goes on along the minus strand of NW_024354502.1, from coordinate 13,369,673 downwards.
ACATTTTTTCCATCTCTTAGATCCAGTCCGAATTTGCCAAATGTTAATTTACACATGAAGAGCTAGCGACAACTGCCTTATTGATTTGTGCAAGAGTATACTAATAGATATATATGCCTTGAAATAAAATACACTTTTCTATCTATGAAAAAAGTCCATATTTATAACATTTGATACTTCAAAGATAAACCAGAAATGACATCAGAAGTTGTGTTGGATGTGTGAAGACTCATGACCAGCGAGATTCCAGTAGCTACTGGAAGTTACTCTGGTATGTAAATTAATGTACTGTAAGTGGTGGCATAACATGAGCCTGTAGATAACTCTCTGAGTCTATGGCAAATAGGGCATTTGTAATAGAAAACTTAGAAGGAGAACACAATTTACATTTATTTAAACAAAACATATAAATCAATATTTATAACTACCTGTGTAGTTTGTGCCATGTCCCAATATAATGCTTCATCTTTTCAAAATAACATTATTCTTTTGTATGTATGTGAGCTCTGAATAATATTCCATTATCTGCATGCAAAACAGTTTATTTACTCATTCACTTACTGAAAGACATCTTGGTTGCTTCTGAGTTTGGGCTACTATAAACATTCATCTGCAGCTAGATTGTATGGTAAGAGTATGTATAGTTTTGTAAGAAACAAACTGTGTTCCAAAGTGACTTTGAGTACTATTTTGTGTTCATACCAACTACGAATGAGAGTTCTTGTTCCATATCTTCACCAGCATTTAGTGTTATCTGTGTTTTGAATTTTGGACATTCTAATAGGTGTGCAGTGGTATCTCATTAGTGTTTTAATTTGCTTTTCCCTGATGACATAAAATGTGAAGTATCTTTTCATATGCTTATTTGCCATTTGTATATTTGCATTGATGAGGTGTCAATTAAGATCTTTGGCCATTTTTTCTTAATCTGATTATTTTCTTATTATTGAGTTTTAAAGTGTCCTTTGTGTATTTTAGATAACAGTCCTTTATCAAACATGTCTTTTGCAAATATTTTTTCCAGTCTGTGGCTTGTCTTCTTATTCTCTTGATGCCTTTTTCAGAGCAGAAGTTTTTAATTTCAATAAAGTTCAACTTATTTATTTCTTTCACAGATTGTGATTTTGGTATTCTATCTAAAAATTCATCACCATTCCAAAGGTCATCTTGGTTTTCTCCTACATTATCTTTCACATGTTTAATGTTTTGCATTTTATATTTAGGCCTATAATGAATTTCGAGTTAATTTTTATGAAGGTATAAGATCTCTGCCCAGATTTATGTTTTTACATGTAGATGTCTAGTTATTTCAACACCATTGGTTGGAAAGACTATCTTTTCTCTATTGATTGCCTTTGTTCCTTTGTCAAAAATTAGTTGTCTATATTTATACAAGTCTATTTCTGTGCTCCCTATTCTGATCTGAAGATTTATTTGTCTATTCTTTTGCCAATGCCATATTATCTTAACTATTACAGCTTTATAGTATGTGTTTTTTCTTTTTTTAATTGAAATGTGTTTGACACATAATGTTATGTAAATTTAAGGTGTACAACATTTTGATTTGATATATTAATATATAGTAATATGATGACCATTGTAGCAGTAGTTAACACCTCTATCATGTCATATAATTATCATTTCTTATTTTGTAGTGAGAATAATTAACATCTAGTCTCTTAGCAAGTTTGACGATTATGATGCTATATTGAAAAATAAATCTTGGAGATCAAATGCAGAGTATAATAAAGTGAAGTAGACACAATAGAGTAAGTCTTGAAGTCAAAGTGTGTCAGTCCTCCAACTTTATTCATATTTTTGGTTATTCTGGGTCTTTTTCCTCTTCGTATAAATTTTATAATCAGTCTGTTGATATCCACAGAATATCTTGCTGGGATTTTGATTGAGACTGCATTGAATTTATCAGTCAAGTTGGGAAGATACCTTGACAATATTGTCTTTCTATCCACAAACATGGAATATCTCTCCATTTATTTAATTCCTCTTTGATTTCATTTATCAGAGTTTTGTAGTTTTCCTCATATAGATTCTATACATATTTTGTTAGAAGTTTACCTAAGTATTTAATTTTGGGGATGCTAATGTAAATGATGTTTTTAATTTCAAATTCCATTTGTTCGTCGCTGATATATAGAAAAATGATTGACTTTTGGATATTAAACTTGTATCTCTAACATTGCTATAATTGCTTATTGGTGTTAAAAATTTTGATTTCTTTTTTTAATTTTCTACATAGATGATTATGTCATCTGTGAATATAGACAGTTTAGTTCCTTCCTTACCAATCTGTATACCTTTGATTCCCTCTAATTTTCTCATATATTTGCTAGTACTTCTACTACAATGCTGAAAAGGAGTGGCGACAGGGAACATCTTTTCCTTGTATCTGATCTTATTAGGGAAACTTTGAGTTTCTAACCATTAAGTATGATATTAAGTATAGATTTGTGTGTGTGTGTGTGTACATATATATATATTAAATTGGATTTAGGAAGTTTCCTTCCATTTCTAGTTTATTGAGAGTTTTTATTATGACTTATTTTGGTCAAATTTTTTTTTTCCTTTATCTCTTAAAATAATCATGTAATTTTTCCTTTTTTTTTTAAGTTGTTCATGTTATGAATTATTTAATGCTATTGATTTTTTAATGTTAAATCAGCCATGTGTACCTGGAATAATCTCCATTTATTTGTGGTACACAACTCTTTTACACATTGTTGGAGTCAATTTGCTAATATTTTGTTCAGGATTGTTGCTTCTATCTTCATGAGATATATTGGTCTATAGTTTTCTGTCCTTCGAATATCTTTGGTTTTGGTATTAGAGTAATGCTAGCCTAATAGAATGAGTTAGGAATTATTCTCTCTACTTCTATCCTCCGAAAAACACTGTAAAGAATTGGCACATTTTTTTCCTTCAATGTTTAATAGTATTCACCAGTGAACAGATCTGACCTGGTGCTTTCTCTTTTGAAAGGTTATTAATTATTGGTTCATTTTAATAGATACAGTTCTATTTAGATAATCTATTTGTTCTTTGTGAGGTTTGGCAGAATGTGTCTTTCAAAGTATTGGTCCATTTCACTAGGTTAGCAAAGTTGTGAGCATAAAATTGTTCATATATCCTTTGCTATATTTTCATATCCATAGGATCTGCAGTGATGTCTTCACATTCATTTCTGTTATTAGTAATTTGTGTCATCTTTTTCTTAGTTAGCCTGGCTTATTGATTTTATTAGTCTTTTTTAAGAAAACAGCTTTTTGTGTTGTTGATTTTCTCTATTGATTTCCTGTTTTCAATTTTATTGATTTCTGCTCTAATATATTCTTTTCTTCTGCTTACTTAGAATTTATCTTCTTTTTCTAGTTTCCAAAGATGAAAATTGAGATTATTAATTTTAGATCTTTGTATTGTTTTGTTTGTTATGTATTCAATGCTATAAATGTCTTTCTAAGTACAAATTTTGCAGCATTTCCTCAAGTTTTAATTTAAAACAAATCTTTTGAGATTTTTCTTTGAGTATTAATTAGAAGTATGTTGTTTAATGTCCATGTACTTTGAGATTTTTCAATTACCTTTCTGTTGTGATTTTTAATTTAATTCCATTGAGGTCTGAGAGCAGACCGTGTATGATTTCTAGTTTTTAAAATATGTTAAAAGTGTGTTTTATGGACCACAATGTGGTCTGTCTTGGTGGATGTTCCATGTGAATTTGAGAAGAATGTGTATTCTGCTGTTGTTGAATGAAGAAACCTATAAATGTCAATTATATTTAGTTGATTGATAACATTATTGAGTTAAACTGCACCCTTACTGATTTTCTGTTGATTTCTAGATTTGTCAATTTCTGATAGAAGTGTATTACAGTTTCCAACTATGATAGTGGATTAATCTATTTCTTTTTGCAATTCTATTAGTTTTTGCCTCTTACAGTTTGACTCTTTTTGAAGCCCATACATTTAAGAACTGTTATGTCTTCTTAGAGAATCAATCCCTTTATTAATATGTAATGCTCTTCTTTCTTCCTAATAACTTTTTTTGCTTCGAAGTCTGCTCTGTGTGATATTGATAGAGCTACTCTTGTTTTCTGTGATTAGTGTTAGCATGGTATACCTTTCTTCCATCCATTTTCTTTTAATCTATGGATTAAAGTAGATTTCTTGTAGACAGTATAACTTGGGTCTTATTTTTTGATGTACTTGAACAATTTGTCTTTTAATTGGTGTATTTAGAACACTGAAATTAAGAGTGTTTTTTTAATATAGTTGGATTAATGTTTATTATATTTATTACTGCTTTATATTTGTTGCCCTTGTTCTTTGTTCCCATGTTTGTCTTCCACTCTTTTTCTGCCTTTTATGGTTTTTTACTGAGCATTTTAAAGGAACCATTTTCTCTCTTTTCTTTGCTTATTGATTATGCTTTATTTTTTTTTTTTACCTATGTGTAATGGTTGCCTTAGAGTTTGTAATATACATTTACAGTTAATCTAAGCCAACTGTCAAATAACACAATACCTCTTCACAGGTAGTATGGGTACATAGTAATAACAAGATAATCCTAATTCCTCTTTCTGGTCTCTTGTACCTTTGCTATCATTCATTTCACTTGTATATAAGCATATATAGGTATATCTGATATATAAGTATACATATATGTTTATAAGTATATATTTGATATATGTATATATCTGATATAATTATGATATATACATAAGCATACATAATCAAATACATTGTTAGAATTATTATTTTGAACAAGCTGTTATCTATTAGATCAGTTAAGAAAAATCTTTTTATTTTACCTTCACTATTCCTTCTTTGATGCTCTTTAAAATTTATGCAGATCTGAGTTTATGGCTGATATTATTTTCCTTTTTTCTAAAAAACTTAAGATTTCTTGCAAGGCAGGACTACTGGAAACAGATTCCAACTTTTGTTTATCTGAGAGAATATATTTTCTCTTCACTTTTGAAGGATAATTTCAGTGTAAATAATACTAGTTTAATAGTTTTCTCTCTCAATAATTTAAATATTTCACTCTATTCTTCTTGCTAACATGAGTTCTGAAGAGAAGTTGGATGTAATTTTTGCCTTTGTTCTTCTATAGGTAAGATGTTTCTTTCAGAATTTTTTCTTTATCTTTGATTTTATGTATTTGAAAATGATGCATCTAGGTGTAGCTTTTTGGCATTTTTCCTGCTTAATGTGCCTTTAGTTTCCTGGATCTACAATGTGGGTTGACAGTGATTTGGGAAAATTTTCAGTCTATTATTTCGAATATTTCTTCTTTTCTTTCTCCTCTTTCTGGCATTCTCACTATGCGTATGTTACACCTTTTGAAGTTATTTTACAATCCTTGGATGTTCTTTTATTTTTATTTCAGTTTTTGTATTCTTTGCTTTTTTACTTTGAAGGTTTTATTGATATATCCTCTAGCTCGGATTCTTTCTGTGTCCAGTGTACTTATGAGCCCATCAAAGGCATTCTTTATTTCTGTCACATTCTTTTTTTATCTCTGATATTTCTTAGAGATATTTTGTTTCTTTTTTTATAATTTCCATCTATATGCTTACATCACCCATCTATTCTTGTGTGTTGCCTATTTATTTGAAACTTTAGTTCCTTTTTTCAAAGTATCGTTATTAAAATTATTTTATAACCTTAAATTATTATTTTTGCTTATTCCTGACTCAAATGGCATTTTATTTATTTATCCTTGTACATCAATTCATAAATTCAATAGGTATCTATTAATTGCCTCTCTCTTTTTCAGATATAGTGTGTTAAGATACTCTTAACAAGCTTGAACGAGTGAATAGGACATATCAATTTTATGAGACTAATAAAAACATGACAGAAATGTAAATAGAATAAGTTTTCTAGAATGCATTATGCAAATAATTTAGAATAGCAAATAGACATGAGAAAACTAGTAAATATAAATTCCCTAACATAGAAATTTTCATTATTTGAGAAAGAGTTACCAACTTTCCTTTGAGAGGAAAATATTGCTGGGCACAATGAAATAAGCATTAGTTAGGTAGCTATTACCATACCTGGAAGTCTTTAATATTAAGTGAAGTAATTTGCAATGGATATGGTAGTAAAAGGTGCACATACTGCATTACAAAAATGCATTAGAAATATTGTCTGGAAATTTAAAAATTAGATGGAAAAAGATACCATCTTCAAGAATATCATTTCAGAAGTTGAAACCAAAATGACGTTTGAGGTAATGACGGACAATCAACTTTGGGAGCAGTGGAAATAAGTTGTAAGTGGCAAATATTTGTGATAATCTAAAGTAAACATAAACCTACATATTAGTAATACATTAAATGTAGACAATAAACAATAGCATATTATCAAATATTGTGCCATAATCACCATGACAAATGTTTTATGAACATTTAATGCTATTTTTACTCATAATTACTATAACTTCTAATGGAATTACTACTGTTTTCTCCTCTTCTTCCCTTTTAACTGACAATTTATTTCTCTGTAAGAAATTGGACAACTATGTGTCATTAATTATTGAGATAATGAAGTCCATATAAGATATATGAGGAAAGTGAAGAAATGGGGAATGATATTTGCTAAGTTTTTACTACGTGTCAGGTAGCTGGCCAGGTGCTTTACATTCCTATTGCTTAAAAGTCTCATGACATAAGTGTAATCATCTAGTTTATGTAAGTGGGGAAGAAAAAGCCTTAGTTTAAAGATAGTGTTAATTTGTGTCTCCAAATTCAAGATTTTGTTTGTTTCATTTTTTGTTTGTTGTGTTGGTTTGTTTCTGCCACTGCACAGTCTTAGTGTCTACATCTAATGTTCTATTTTAGCCATCAGTTATTCATGAAAGAGGAATAGATATGTCACTAGCAGTACCATGAATGATTCAGAAAGAAATAAGCCAAAGGACAAAGATCAGAGTTACTGAGGGAAAAAATGAAAAACTCCCTGGGAGGTTGTTTGTTGTTGCCAGTCAACCACAGTCTTTCTTTAAAGAGAATCTACAGGTATTTGCAGTTACACAGTAAACACCTGCAATCTGCAACTTTATTTAGGTTATATGGCTGAGAAATATGATGCTGACAAGGTGACAATGCTTTTTTTGCTATATAAGAGCACTTTTAATAATTGTTATCAGAATCTTCCCCTTAAAAAAACAATGGTTAGTACATAAGTTGAAAATTTCATCAAAGACATATGTAGAATGTGCAGCATAAATAAAAAAATTTCAGCTTCAAGTCTCCAAGTGTATCTTTACTTCAACAGCTCAGAAATGGAGACTCTTTTTTTTTTTTTTAATAAAATTGGTGTTTATTTTTTGTGGTTAGAAGCTACTCTAAAGTTATGAGAATGATGATGTTTTTAATTGTCATAACCTCAGAATAAAAGACTCCTCAATATTCCAACTGTTATGGGTCCATTCTGATAGATAATACTTGTTTTACAATTTAAGACATTATGCATAGATTTTACAAAAATAAAATATTTTACTGGAGCACTGAGGAAGCTTGAAACTCATACCCCAAATGAGAAAATTAAGTTGAATGTTATTGCTGTTAATCATCTTGCTTATTGAGACAATGGCCATGTCATTTTCACCCTGGAGAAACATTATTCTGGGAGTTTATCTATGGATGAGTTTCTCTACATCTTTTCCTCCTAAAACAGATTTGTATTTACTTTTTAGATTCTAGAAGAGAAAATGACCAGAAGAGACCTGAAAAATCAGTGAGGGTGATGTCTAACTTACTTTTAAAAATTACTTCTTTTCTTTTTTTTTTTTAAAAGGAAATTGGTTAAAAATCCTGTTTGATATCTGCTCTTTAGAATAATGAAATTTTCACACATTGTTTTATAAAATAAATCAATTTAAGATATAAGAAAAATAAAGAATTCCTCTGATATGGGCTAGAAATTTCCAAGAGATTGGTATATGAGCTAAAGTGACTATTCAAATCTGTGAATGGTAGAAGCTTTATTTACCTAATTTCTATTTTTAACTATGACCAAATAAAATCTTGATAACATTTAAAATGAATCGAGGTTAATTAATAATTTGAATACGAAAAAAATTAAGGAACAAGAAAATTTTAGATTATAATTAGTCTCAGTTTAGGAAGAACATTCCAAGTGTAAAAACAATAATAATAAATGGAAAGATTAAACATGACAAAATATTTCAAAATTCCACAGTATAAATATAAACACAATTAAAAATCAGTATGAAAATTCATATATTTCTAAGGTACTTTTAAAATTAATTAATTAATTAAAAAATCTAAGAACAGAAATAAAAGGATTTGAGTAGAAAATTTTCAAAAGTAGAGATAAAATGATAATAAGTAATTTTCTATTCATTCACTCTTTTCTCAGTCCAACAATCAATCCATCTCCCAGCATACATCTACTAAGCCTCCAGTATGTTTCACGGAACAAGTATGGAAACACATTTACCTTCATTTATAATGAATGAAATAAAAACTTTTAAATAAAATAACTTTCTAATACATTACTGTAATAAAGTGATATTATAATGAAATAATTACGCCGAAATGGTAAACCAGATTTCATAAAATGTGGAAGAGCACATGGACATTTTCATTAAATGTTCAGTGAAAACTAAATCAATATAACCTTTCTTCAGAAAAAGTCATCACGTTTTATGTCATCTTAAAGAAGGAGGTATTCAACCATATTAATAAAAGGTGTCCACAGTTCAACTTTACTCCTGCATATTGTCATTTTTTCCAAGTTGTTTCTTGATATTGTTTTCATAATGTCTTTATTGTTGAAAAGAGCCAAGGGCAAGAAACAAATTGTTAGATTGAAACTATTCCAAATTATTCTCTGACTACCTATCGCAGGATACAGTTAGTTAGCTCAGCTGAAAAATGCTTCTTCTTGGTGTTTCTATTGTAAAGGCAGATATCTCAGGATATAATTTTAGGTCAAGTAATCTTACTCTTGCTAGATTATTATCTTGGCTACCTAATAGGAAAAATTTTCCTTCAATAATGCCATGATTAGCCCCTTAAAATAAACACATGAATAAACCTTTTATGAATAAACAAGTTAAAACATTTTCTTTTTGGTTTGTTCTGCTTAGCCTAGATCTGAATATATTTACATAAAAATAAATCCTGAGGCAGAAATTCTAATAAAGGCTATAGACTTCTATTTATGCTTCTATTGCCAATAAATTATTGTTTTGTATGTGCTTGTGTTTAATTAATGCCTATTTTTTAATTACGTGTATTAGCAATATGTGTTGAAACTTGTTTCCTGCTATGAAATATGTTATTTTTGAAAATTTCAAAGATAAATACAGTTTACACATCAATCAAAGGATATTAATTTTCTCTAGCACAGTCAATACTTATATTTGACAGCTGATAAAAGTAAGTTATAAAGTAAATGTAGCCCATTTCAGATCTGTTCCAAGTAAAGATAACTTTAAGCAAGAAAACGAAACTTCAAGAAAATGGGAAGTTTATCTAAATATATAGCTAAATATGAGAGCATTATAATTTCTCAAAAAGATAGAAATGAGTTGGAACATGGTGTAGAGTTCAGAATGCCATCTTTCTATTTCCTTCCCTTGGCATCTAATGTGAAAATATCACTCCTCATATCCGATATATTCATCTTTTTTAGGAGTGTGAATAGTTTGATTATATTTGGTGAAAGATGACATGCCATATTTAAATAACTATGGTTTAAAAAAATATTCAGAATAAACTAGAATCTCTCACTCCCAATTTCAAATCACTAAGGCATGAATCACTATCCTTATTTTGAGCAGGTGTCCACCTCTGTTATCATAAACCATGGCCGGAAAGTGTGGCAGACCAAGACAAACATGGTTGTCTCCATCCTTTCCTGCGAGAGGGTAGTTTTCAGACAAAAGTGATTATTTAGCCGATCATCCACTTCTTTAGTATATAGCATATGAACACAACCAGAAAAAGTTATAAGCAGATGAGACAAATGTTAACGTTATTTTATGGATTCGTTTTCTCTTTCTCACTTCTATTTTCTTTTTATACTTGAATTTACTAAGTATTAAGATACTAAAGGTTTATTTATTTATTTTAATACAGATGTTTGGTTGAATTATGGTTTTGCTTTCATTATGTTATCTGCATTATACACTTGGCACTAATTCTGAATGAGAGGTGAGCTGAGAGGACTAAGGGGAGGCTGGAAGAAAATGCGAAAGAGGATCCATAACAAGTTAGAAAAGCCAATTTGACACTGTCTGCTAAAGCCTTAAACTTCGGTGATATGTATGCCTTAGGTTGGCCATTTTAATCCTGTTAACAATACAAATAGTTCTGATTTAAAATGCTCAGGGAATATCTATATCCTGGTATCCTTAAATGAGGAGGAAGACAGATGGCTAAATGAATAATTTAGGTATGGTTTGGGGATTTATTTTCCTTTATCATTTCATTTGGAGCATAGCAAAACTTTCAGAGAGTAGAGGATAGAAAGTTGATACTCTACAATTTTTGTATTTTCATTTTCTCCCTCACACATATATTCTCATTATGCTGGTCTTTTCTCTTTTAATCCTCCCATTAAGAAGAGGGTAGCTGCCTCGCAGTTAACAGCACTCAGACATGCACACAAAGTTTAAAAAACTGCAACTTCTTAAACTTTAGTTTAGAACACAAAGTAGCATTTTAGCTACTTCTTAATCAGTTTCATATTAATGAAGTCCACTGCTGACAGTGACAACCAGTCTGCATGGGGCCAATATTGACACATTTATATAATGTATCTGTCCAGGTTAGGAAAAGATAAATACCTCCATATTATTCTTAGCATATTTGTCTGTATTTATAAATGGGCAAACATATACATATATATATATATATATACATACATACATACATACATACATACATACAATTTTTGTCTCTATTTTCGAGATTACAAATTTCTTCTTTCTATGCTGTATGAACTGATTATCTATGCATTTGTCACAGCAGAGAGAGTGCTATAGATCTATGTGTCCCTTCTATCATGTGTCTGTGGAGCTATTTCTCCATTCACTAATACATTCATTATGTAGGTCCAAGGTCCAGTGTTTTACTTTCATAATCTAAAGATAGGATATTGAAATTGTTTTTAAATAAAATTGAGGATTGACTGCTACATGGCACTGATATAGATGGTTGAATAATATCAGCAAAATGTAGCACTTAAGTTTGACCCAGATAGCATGCTTGTATGGGCAAGCTTGTGTCAAAAATCTCTAACATACCAGTGTAACTTATGAATTCAGTTCTTCTTTCTGGTCTGTCTCCTTCTTGTCTTATTTCCTTCCACTGTTATCTCATCTCCTACTCTTTTTTTTCTTAGTGCAACTTGGGCCAGTGGATTCTACTTGAACAAAATTTAGTAACTTTTATCGAACAGTGTGCCAGTCCAATATTTGAACATAAGGAAGATATATTGATTTATTTTTAGATTAATTATCGGTCTACAAAATTAAACCTACGGAATTTTTCATTCACTTAAGAATATCTTCTATATTTTAAAGCTGTATATCAGAAATGAGATCTTAGAAGACTAACTAAAGAAATCAATGATCAACAAACAAATAATTTTCATTTCAGTTTGATGTGCATTGTTAGTACTGAACGTTGTTATTTATTGTAATTTTATAAAATTGTAACACAGTAATGAAATTTATATATTTTATAATTCTGAAACCAAAAAATATGTATCCAGAGACTAAATAAAACAAAAATTAATTTTAATTATTTTTAATAAATATAATAAGAATCATCAACTTTAATTAACATTATAGAGTATATTTTTCTCATACTGTAAATTTAATAATGTGAAGGAAATAAGAGCAAATAGTTCAAATAGAAAAAAATCACAGCATAGCATGTATTTAAGTTGCATAGCAACATACAAAAGCAACCAAGGGAGAAAGTAAATTCCTTGAAATCACAAGTTTTTAGAACAAGAGATATGCATAAGTAAAATGCCTTATATTTTTAAAAAGATTAAAAGGCCAAAATAAGATTTTTGGAAACGGAATATTCATATAAAGGTATGATGAATATTTAAAGAACAATCCATATCTCTATTATCACAGTATAATTCCCAGTGGAAGGGAGTAACTAAATTCCCAAATATTTTTGAATTTCTCTTTAACAATAAAAGAAAATTAATAAAATCATAGCAATACTGTTAAAACACATACTAAAAATGGATGTCATAATTGAGTCTAATATTGTATGATTTAAAACCTATTTTAAATCTTACTGCCCACTCCAGGTACGTGTGTGTGCACACGCACAGAAAGGGGCTCACCAATTATTTAAAAAATGATTCAGCACTGAAAGAATATGCACAATTGTAAAGAAAAAGCCTCAACATTAGTTCTTTATTTTGTATTTCAGACTTTGAATTATAACTTAAAAGCTAATCAAGGAAATAAATGTACACTTAGTCTTTGTGACAGTACTATCCAAAAATGGACAAATAATTTCATTCCGACGATTATAGTTTCACATACTGAAACTAGTGATGGATGATTTTCTTTATTATTTTCAAGGATTTGTCAAAAAATAGCATTGCATATTTTTACGTTAAGTAAGTTGTATTGTTAGTCAGCTTCCATGGGAAAAATGATCTAATACAGAGATTTGTATGCAAGCAGTTTATTGCTTTAGAAATAACATCTGTGGGAGAGTAAAAGAACAAGACAGGGCAGAGGAATAATCGGAACTGCATGACTTTGCAACAAAGACTTCCAGCCCTGCTGGAGCTGAGAAGACCCTTCAGCTTTGTCCTGAATGGAGGAAGAGAGACTGAGCCTTATAACAGTTTCTCACTCCCAACCCTCCTGACCATACCTCTGTTGGCCAGTCTTCTGCATTTCCAGGAGACATAATCTTGGTAAAGTGACTCTCTAAAACCTAGAGTAATTTTTTCAGGCAGACTTAGTTGAGAAACATTTCCAGCAGCTGGAGGAGTAAGTGCTTCAGTTCCGAAGGTGGTTGAGGATTTTTAAACCACTTGAGCTTTTGTGATACTTTAAGTTTGATAAGTTGGAGTCAGAGATATTTGGATTCATTCCAAGTTCAGTGTAAAAGCACTCAAAGCTTTATCAAGCTTATAATACTTCCTGGACCTCAGCTAATCCTTACTGGGGGAAAGATGAGGACATAAAATAATTTTACAGTTGTGCGGGTTTTGAAATACCTTGAGTGATGAGAATGATGTGCAAAGTTCCCTACAATAAAGCCTTTTGCCAATTGCGTTCATATTTTGAGATTGCTGAGAAAGGATGCCTGACTGACAGTGCATAAGAATGTTTTTTTTAGAACAAAGTCACATCAGAAGCAATGCACTTGTCATATGTGCATTAGTGACGGATCTTTATCCCCCAAATAGAGACCTAAAATATTTTATTTTGAAGTGAGAGACTAGTAAGTAGGCAAACTCGGTTAATGGAATAAATGATCTCTTTTCTTCCATGCTCCATACAGAAAATTTAGTCACATGATATCTGTTTTGCAAACATAAACATATCTAGTGTGTTATTTATTGCAATGTTAGGCCCTTATAAATAATGAACAGAATGATAATCTGACTTCTAAAACAGTTTTCATGTGAAATTAAGTTTTATAAACAAGGACTTTCTTAACTTTCTCTCCTTTTTGAATATAGTATGCAGTTGAGAGACATCTTTCAGGGTACCATGGTCCCATGTTCATCCAATGAAATCAATGATTTAATTTCTGCTGAATCTCTTGACAAGAAAAATTTGTCATTTTAATGTGTAGGCTGATTCACATGACCCCTCCACTGAAAAGTATGAAATGTATTATTGTGATTTTGCACTGCCCAGTATAAAAAACTATACCATATCTTTCTAAATGTTTATTTCATTTTATTTGATTATCTTGTTCTCAAGAATATCCAGTGACTTATGCTTGGCAGTTTGTGTGAAAATGCATGCGTCAGAAATCCGGGTATTTGAAACTGCATGCAATATCCGTCCATCTTAGTCACAAGTGTGTAGGAAAAACAAACTGCATCTTGTCCCTGAGCCAAGATTTTGGTAGAGATGGGATCATCAAGTTAAGTAGACATGTTTTGTGTCTGCATAAAACAGTTTAGGGAGGTGAAACAATTGTCACAAGGTGTTTATATAAAATGAATGGATGTGACTGTGTTTAATAAAATCGTGCAAATGTAGTTCATTCTTAATGTAATAGCACTTTAAAAATAAAGTTAAAATAAAAATGATTTCACCTCTGACAAGTAAATGAGATAGAAAAAAATAAATAGAAGAAAAATATAATTAAAACATATGCAGTGTTTTAAACATTGCTTTTGATCCTGTATTAATAATTAAAACAATTATTTTTATTTAAATTCCAAATTTAAAAATAAAGAAATAAAAAATGAGAAAAGAAGAATCAAGACAGGAATTTTGAAAAGCATATCACCATTTGGAATTTAGCTTTCTGTTTTTTATAAGAAGAGCCTTACTGCATTACTACTCTGTACGTTTCTGTAAACAACAGGTCAAAATAAAAATATAGTTGAATTACAAATCATAGAAGTAAATACTTAAGGCATTCATTAAAATTAAAAAGCTGTTATTTAACATTGTAATCCTGATAATAATAATGATAGCGATAATAGATATAATCTTAAATCTTTCTATAAGAAATGCTTTTTAAATGTGAAAAAATATCAACAGTGCTGTTGTGCTGTAAGCCTCTTGGTATATTTGCATCTGTTTTCAATATTTTCTTAATGTATGCATATATGTATGCATGTATATACATACTGTAAACATATAATTTTATATTAGATTTTTAATGACAATACAGTTCCTTAAAACTAATATTAGGTTTCTCTCTTCCATAACAATTATGATTTTCCCATTTAATTCACAATTGATTTTGCTTTCTCTTCTTTATTCTGTACTGCAGGCAGTCTTAATAGATTGTATCACTGGAAATTCTTACCCTCTAGCTTCTGGTTGAATTAGCAAGAGATGCACCAGCAGACGACTGGAGGAGAAGACGGGAAGTATATTGGGATGTTTCCTCAATTTGGGCCTTGGTGGCAAAATTTCTGTGTTCCCTCTTCCATGCTGTCAGCTACTCTTGGTTTCAGAAACATAACTTTTCTATTATCCCTGCCCTTTCAGGCCTAAGGAAGGATATGGCTTCTGGCTATACTAGTCCTTGATTTCGCCAATATCTTTGTTCTCTTAACCCTTTCCACAACCTGTAAATACTACTGTCATTAAATTATCTTTAGAATTCCAGAAGAATGTGTCTTTAAGATTCTGTTTAGACCATGACTAATATAACAAATTTGGAAGAAAGTTTAATAGCATTACATAAAACAAACTGACACAATGTTAAATTAACTGTTTAGATTTCCATAATGTGTTAGATGTAGATAGCAGTCTCATGCATTCTGTAAAAATATAAAGTATATGCACATGATGTTCCAGTCTTTGATGAAACCTAGATGAATAAAGCATGCTCTCTACAGTCAGGAGAAGACTACCGAGAAAACGCTTTCCTTCCAGATTGCTACATACTTGAGATAAGCAACTTCAGTGTAAGAAAAAATTGTATCATTATTATAATGTGGGCAAGGGAATCTATTCACGTATGATGGTAAGTCACAGTAAACTTCCTGGAGGAGCTGAAATAATTCAAGTTCAGTATTCTGAGGATATATCTGGATTTGGCTCATGCATCTGCATTCTTAAAGTAAACTAGGCTTCTAATTTTAATTTTGTCTAGGAAAGATACTTCATTGAAAAATTACACGTAAATTCAAAGAAAGAGAGCCTCAAAGTAATGTTCTTTTGCAAAGCTGTTCCCTTCATTGTTAGTTACATGAGACCTTGAAAGGATTGCCACAGCCCCAAAACACAAAGGTATATGAAACATTTAAAGACATTAAAATGATGCTGTCAAAAAATATTTAATGATATAGGAAAATAATCATGATATAAAATTAATTTTTTAAAAAATGTCCAAAACATCATTCTGATATATATTTCACACACATAAAGGTGGAAAACCAGAGGAGAGAAGGAGCAATTAGGGGGATTATTTTATAAACTATATAAATGTCTAACCAATGTACTGTATACTTGAAACCAAAAAAAAAAAAAAAAAAGATGAATCAATAAGAAGGTAAACAAATATCAAGAAATGCTCCCTCATCTCAAACCAACCCAAGAGATATTACACAAGAGAAAAGTATGTGGACTTTCAAACTAAATGAAAAATGTAAAGAAATCATGGAAGATGGAAGGAAATTCCAATCCAGAGTGAAGAAGGGTTGGATGTCACAGTGGGGGATAGTATATGCAAAGTTTTTGACTCTATACTAATATATTTAAAAAGGAAAATGAATAACAACACCAGTCCAGGAACATAAGATTTGCTAGGGTTTCAACACAGCAATGCCAGGAAGGGCTGAGAAGCAGATGGAATTAATGCAGGCAGATTTTTCCAACAGTGAGTGATCCTTGCTTAACCCTCTGTTCTCTAAACTCAGGGCTGGAAAATCACAATTTTATGAGAATGCCAGTGCCCAGAGTATAAATACACACAAGTCAGGCATATCTGGTGAGAAAGCATCAAATAAAGGTAAAGGAAAAGGGAGGAGGTGGCTTTCACCTTAACTGTCATATCTTTTCTTTTTCTACCCAATTCTTTTCTACCCTGGGGCTTTCTCCATCCTCCTGCTTTATTCAACAGCAACACTGACATAAAAAGCCAAAGAGATAGCAAAAGTCAATCCTGATTTTTGGATTTGTTTTCCCACATAACTAGTTGATAACTAAAGCTATCAGTGAAAATGAATACATGTGAGTCATAAAAATTCTTAGTAATAACTTTTACTTTTGTACTGCTGTTAAAAATGAGGGAGATGATCTATATGAGAAGATGAATGTCAGCTGAACCTATTGTAGTAATCATTTCACAATACATGTAAATCAAATCATCATATACACCTTAAAGTTATAGAGTGATTTATGCCATTATTTCTTAATAAAACTGAAAAAAAAGAAAAACTGGTGAGATAAAAGCTTTAAAAATTAAATAGTATGTTACAGTCTGTTTTAGATTTCTAAAGTTATTTTATAAATTAACCTTTGTTATCTTCATATTTATTTTCTTTCAAAATAAATTGTTTCAGTTTAGCATTTAAACATTTATCACAATGCCTATGGATGCAAAAATACTTAAAAGTACTAAAAATATGTGCATTCTATTTGCTTACATTATTTTTATACAATTAAAGATGAACAAAGTGAGAATATTTATTAGCTGAATTAACACAAAATCTCCTCCATAATTTCTCAAACTGTATCAACATGATTACTTTTAATAGTATATTTGTGAGTGGTAAATAAACTTTACGAACTCAGGGCATTATTTTCACACATTTAATCCTTCATTAATAAGTTTTATAGCAGTACTTGCCCCTCTGCCCTGTGAAGTGCTTGTTTTGCATTTCTTTTTGCCTGAAAGTCTCTTTCTCAGCAGTGTTGCAGAACTGACAGTTTTGCTTGTGGTGATAAGAGCTCCAGGCTTCAGTAGCATGCTGAGTACTCTAGGGTTTCCGAAAAAACAAACCACGGCCCTACTCCTCTAAAATCAGAAGAACAGCAAGACTCTGACAAACAGTAAGTACTAGCGTGAGGTAAAAAAGAATAAAGCAAGTAAATTAATCATAATCTAGCCTTACCTTTGTAAAAGATTCAGGTTCAGCTATTTTGTATTACGGTTGGCCCTTCCATTAATTTCTCATTTTGCTTTAAATTCTGGGTGACAGCCTGTAAGGAAAAATGCTATTTACTAACAAGGCTTAAATATGTGTAAAATGTTTTTAGAACTGTTTCTAAAGCAGGTTTCTAAATGCCTTGCAAGATGCCCAACCAATGTGTTTAGGAACAGTTAAACTGAGATGGTGAAAACTAATGAAGGATTAAATGGGCCAACCATTATCTGCCCCAGCAGCTTGTAGATAAAGTAATCATGAAGAACTTTATTTTTTTTTTTTAAAGAATCATGGCATTTTTTAATACGAGATTTTCCATAGAGCCAAGAGAGAAACATTTTTTTTTTCACAGTGATTGAGTACAATCTAAGTTTCTCAAGCCTCTCCACCTGTATTTACGGATAGGGTTTGATAATAGGATTACCCAGGATGTCACAGCCTCTTTCCTGTAACTTCAGATATAAGAACCTCAGTCTTTCAAAATCATCTTTCTAAATATTTCTGGGCTATCTTACATGTGCTCGTGAGCATGGCTTCTCCTGTCAGTCATTGATGATCCAGAGAGCATGAACTAAGGACGGCCTTATCCAACAAGCATTTCATCTGCTGAACCACTAGCTTTTGAGTTGCTAAGATCACAAAACTTCCTTCTTTCCTTCCTTCCCTCCTTTCTTCCTTCCTTTCTTCCTCCTCCTCTTCCTCCTCCTCCTCCTCTTCCTCATCCTCCTCCTCTTCCTCCTCCTCCTTCTTCTTTTCTCTCTCACTCTCTCTCAGATTGAGATCGTTCTTTCTTTCCCTTTGGTTATTAAAAGAGGGCAATATGTGCCTTACTGTACATTATTGTGAAATGCCTCTATATATTTTGTTTTTATTTTTTCTTTCATGCCTCCAATCTGCAAAATTTCAAAAATTCTGTACCAATAATATGTAAAGATGATTATTTATTTAAAATTTAAGACACATTAGCAGCAAATGTTAACCCATAATTAAGAAAATACTCAAAAATTTATAGTCATAAAGATTTTTAAAATGCTATATGAATACATTTTGATTTGAAATATTTTGTTTTTGATTTCACAGTTGCTATCTATTTATCATAGATAAAACTCAGAGTTGTGCTTTAAGTCTGTCTCTTCATTGTCTGTCTACTTATTTATACTTTTTACTTCTATTAATATGTGTCACAAGAGTCTCATATGAAGCATGAGCCCAGTGGAAAGGAACAAGTTACATTCTGGATAACAAACATCGTAATAAACTCAACATCTTCACTCCCTTCTGCCAATTAAAGTTTTTCACTAGGTCATACACAGTATACCTGAATCTAAGCAAACTTAATACTGATGTAAATTGTATTTGGGACCTGCCCCTTCAGTTTGCCAGGCATATCCAAACCTGTCTGATGGCTTACACTTGAACTATAAATCTGCTATATCAACCAATTTTACTGTTAATTTCAAAGATCAATTAGGTTGATGTATCCCTCTAGAAAATGGTTACTGAAAAGTCTATGTGAAACTGGCAGCTTTATGCTGATTATGTGATCTTCCATTCCAACTAAATGTTTTTAAATGTGTAACCCAAAATAGAAGAAATTGTGAAAGAATTTATTGGCTCACTCACATTAGACTCATTATTACATTTTTTGAGATATTAGGGAAATAACTATAAAATATTTTAATCAATAACCAGAGCCATCAGCTCTCACTAGATATGATTTTCAGTCCCTGAATAAGTATGAATGGGTATCATTCAATCATACCCCTTCTCTACATTCGCTAGGAACTTTATTAGATCGAATCGATATGAAATGAAAAAGCAGGATTATATTTAAAAGGAAAAAAATAAAGGAAAATAGTCACAAAACATCAATGTGAGAGGTTTAGGTGCATCTGGGGAGTGTCTTGTTTTAGGATATATGGATTTATGTAATTCCTTTGGCGTCTTTTAGCACCACCTGTCAGGCTCCTGTGGTGGGCTGTCTCTCTTATTTTATGTACCAGGTTAGCTCAAGAGGTAAATGAAGGATTACTATCTCAGATCTTTTATATAAAGCATAGTGATTTTGCACAAATAATTTTCTTAACCCTCCTATATTTTTAATGAAACAATTGAAACAATGTGCAGAAGGCTGTCACTCAGTTCCTTAAAGCTTCCATAATTCGATAAATTTTCTTACAAGTACCAGTAACAGTGACCTGAGTTTTCGAAAAATACATGACTTGCCCAAAGCAGTATCATGGATGAATCGTTTTGAAAATCTGACTCAGAGGACAAAAGTTACAGCTGTATAACAATGATCCACAGCAAACAGCAGTGACATAAGTCAGCTGAACATCAGGATTTAGATTCTTCATTTCTTCAGTTGCTCTTAATGAGCTTTGTGACCGAATCCTGTTAGCTTATTTTATAATGGTGAAAAGTAGAAAATAATTCAGATTATCTTCAGATCCTCCCTTGTGCTTCACTACTTTGTAAATGTAGAACCATCTTCAAATCATCATTCACATTACCATCACCAACAGAAAGGCAGGAAAAAAACACAAAGAAATAAAAAACAGCAGAAACAAACATAACACAAAAACTAAAATGGCCAATATAAGCCTTAACATGTCAATAGTGCATTAAATATAAATAGTATAAATATACACCAAATTACAAGACAGAGACTGGAAAGACGAATTGAAAAGCATGATCTGACTATATGTTGTCCACAAGAAAATCATTTTAAATATAACGATTATAGGCAAATTGAAAGTAAAAGTATGGAAGATATCTATCTATCATCTATCTATCTATCATCTCTCTATTTGCCTATCTATCTATCTAATCTATCATCTATCCAGCATCTATCTGCATCAATTAAAAAAAGCAACATTTATTTCAATAAAGTATACTTCTGAACAAAGAAAATTTCTAGAGACAAAAAGAAACATTATATAATGATAAAATGGTCAGTCCACCAAGGAGACATTGCAATGCTAAATGTGTATGTGCCAAACAACAAAGCTACAGATTATGTGAATCAAAAACTGATTGAACAAAAAGGAAAAATACACCTATCCACAATTATAGTTGGTGGCTTCAATACCTCTCTCTCAATAACGGACAGAACTAGACAGAAAACAATCAAAGATACCAAAACCACCATCAACCAATGGATAAAAGTGAAATTTATAAAACACTTCATCCAATAACACAGTATCTTTGTCTGTCCAGGCTGCAATAAAACAAACAAACAAACAAACAAACATGCGGCTTGTAAACAATAAAATATATTTCTCACAGTTCAGAGGTTGGAAAGTCCAAGATGTGAGTACTGACAGATTTGTGTCTGGTGTGAGCCTGCTTTTGGTTCATAGATGGCACATTCTTACTGTGTCCTCACACAGTGGAAGAGATGAGCTAACTCTCTGAAGTCTCTATAAGGACCTGATTCCATTCATGAGGGCTCCACCCTCATGACCTAATTACTTCCCAAGGGCACTACCTCTTAATACCATTGCCTAAGGGTTAGGATTTCAGCATGAATTTTGAAGAGAGACACAAACATTCCAGTAATAGCAAACAGAATACACATATTTTTTCCTTCAGAAAATTTATCAATATATGCCATTTCCTGGATCATAGAAAAAGTCTCACTAAATTTAAAAGAAGTGTGTTTTCTGATAATGATATTATCAAAACTAGAAATTAATAATAGAACAATAATAGATGCTCCCAAACTTAAAACTAAAACATACAACTCTAAAAATCCATGTGTCAAAGAGGAAGTTTCAAAGAAAGAAACCATAAAATTTAAAATATAATATATGAAAATTTGAGCACTGACTGTTCATAAAATAAAACATTGGTTTTAAAAATGTAAAATTTTAAAAAGGAACAAAAGTACTAGTAAAAGAGGATAAAAAATATTGGATAAATACAGGACGATGTTGACAAAAAATATTCTTCAATATAGGCTATTAATTCATATAATCATGTTAAAACTTTAAAAATATCCATCAGAAGAATAAAAATAGAATGCTTATTTTCTAAATACTGGCGAAAGTGAATAAATTTAAATTCATCAATAAAAAAGAAAATGAAAGAGAAAAAAGAAAAAAGTGTAAGTAGAAAACACAAAGTAAAATAGAATCAATTCTCATATATTTAGAACCAAGATAAATGCTTAAGTACTGTAGCTGTAACTGTTCAAGAGTAGATGTTGCCTGACTGAATCTAAGAATTTTACAGTATGAAAAATAAAATAAACATAGAGCTTTGCTCTATACTCCAGATGTAGTATAAAATTATGCTGTTTATAATTTTTATGCTTATTCCTTTTGTTTTATTTTGCTTTTAATATTTCAAAGCCTATCTGGGAAAGCACTAATGCAATTATATAGAACAGTTAATAAAACTTCAAAATATGAGAACATTATATAAGCAACAAGAAAAAGAGATTCAGGAGAAAACAATTTAAATATAAAATCATTTTTTTGTTTAAAATATAAATTTTATTAAATGTATACTAAAAGTAGTTTTTGGAAATGAAGTTAAGATCAGTGTACTAATTCAAAACTTTTCTGTACTATTATAATTTTTGAGTTTTTAGAAATATTTTTGTAAGTTTAGACTATCAAAGGTGTTTTAAATATAATTTTGTTTTTATTTTAAAATGAAAGTAAAAGCATTAAAATGATTTTAAATATTAGTTCAAATATTTAGCTACCCACTGAAACAATATTTATTCTCAAAATATTTTAAAACAACTGTTACCTAAAATATCTAAAACATTATTTTTGAAATCTTCGTAGGCTTTGACCTGCTTGTCTATAAGGTCAAGACAGACACTAGAAAAGAGCAGCTGTCAGTGAGGTTAGGATGAGGAGAAGTTGTAAGATCTATTTCACCAAAGACATGTAGCCATTAAGATTTTACCAGTTTTGAGGGAGGCCTCCATGAACTAAAGCCATAAATCCTGCTACATTGAAGGCCTTCATTTACACGTGATAAAAAAGTGAAGAGTTTGAAAAATGGGAAATTTCATTCTTTATGTCAATTGCTCAAGTATTCAAGGGTAATTTAAGAGGCACAAACTTTTGCTTACAGGTACTTGCTCTTTCCTTCTGTCCTTTGGTGCAGTCTGAGGAAGACATTGCTTAGGACTCTTGAAAGTCATTATAGATTGGAATACGTATCATGACTTGAGCCAACCTGTGTTTAGATTGAATGAATGACTTACGTATAATATGTTGTATACAATGTTTTTGACTCTCCTTCTGTAACCCTGTCATCTTTGTGTAAACAGTATGGTGAGGATTTCTTGTTATCATTAACAAAACTTTCTCAATTATATCTCAATTATAACTTATTGATCTATGCTGATCCGACCTGAGTGTTCCTTGGTAAAGCATTCTGTGACTATGGTCTTTTATTATTTATTTAATCTATTGATTTTTTAAAGATTTTAAAAATAAGTTAGGGCAACATGACTGACTTAAAAAATAAATCAATCCAATATTATTTAGTATCCTCTTTTATTAGTACTCTTGTTCCTTTTTATAATTAAAGGATTTTTAAAAATCTTTAAAAAACTAATGAATAAAGTAAAGCATTAATCTAATTCAAAACTCAATAAAATAGGAAATAAATAAACAAATAAATATTTGCAATGAAAGCTGCTGAAATGTTTTTTTTTGTCATTTGTTTACTTTAACGTCTCCAACATCTATACATTAGAAAGTTAGTTTTAACATAAGTTAATTATTTCCATGCTATGTGCAGGAGCCATGCTTTTCCCTAAAAAGTAAAAAGGTAACATTTTTTTCAAAAACTTTCTCATACTATCCTGAAATTAATATTTTTATCACAAGCAGATTAAGTTTTAAAGCTAAGTTTAAACAAACTTTATAAAATATGTAATATATAATTCCTAATTAATTGGTATAATAGCCTAACTTTTGTCTTAAGTGGAATAAAGTTGTATTCAAGAGTAAAAAAATAGAGCTCATGCTGGCAAATTATATAGTATTTGCAATATACAGTGTGTTTTTTCTGCAACTCCCATTCTAACTACCTCACCTTCCTACAATGGGGTTTACATAGAATTGACCATACCTCCACCTCAATTGAGTACCAAAGCAGATTTATCCTAAAGCAGATTAACCATATTTCCCATGCTCATTACCTGATTCTGCTAACTTAGCAAAGAGCCTTCCCCTGACTATAGAGTTAGATTGGAGGAGAGTAGAGTGTCATCTATGTAAAGCTCAAGTACTTTTACTTGTAGGTTCAGGACATTTAGGGTCTATCCTGGATAATGTTGACTATAGACAGATAGAAAGATAAGAAAGAAGTGAGCTACAGGGTAAAGAGAATTGATAAATCATCCACTTGATAGACATATCACCTAAAACCAAAGGATAGAATCCCGATCAAACTATTTCAACCCTACGTTACTTACCACGTGCCTTTTTATCTAATAGATTCTCTGTATCATGTAAACCAGATTGAATAGGATTTTCTGTTTCTTCTACTATACTTGAAATCATAATATCCTCACACAGTAGAAAAATACATCCCCTAATCTCTACTTTCTGAGGTCTTGAATCCACTTAGTTGCCATTCCTCTTCACATAAGTATATGTTCAGCATTCTCGTTCTCTGTTTTACTCAATCATTCCAAATAGGGCTTATTCACAGGAAAGAATCTAATATTGGTCATCATATTTTAATTTACTACGGAATTGAGTCACCATATCACATTATCTAGAGCTTTTCACATTACCTTTAAATGTAGAATAAATGAATTCATAGGTTCACAGTTATGTAAAAATTTTAACTTCTGAATCAGAAACTTTGTCAAAATTTTAAGTAGCTGTTATTCGTCTTTGAATCCTTACACTCAAGTTTGTCCTTGATAGTTGAGAAGTCTAAAACATGAGTACAAAAGCAGTTGTATATGGTGTATGTCTAATTTTTAAAATGAACTTTTAGTAAAGGTAAAACAATTGTTAAAAATGATTTGTTTTTTCATTCTTGAGAAATATACCCTTAAAATGACCTCGAAGACCAGATTCAAATGCAGAATTTTCAGATTCTTTAAAGAGATATATGGCGGCATAGGGATTCTGGGCCCTGGACCCACAGTTTGTCCCCATTCTCTTCCTATCATTTGGCTAGATCCTGCACCACAAGGACCCATGTGCAAATGTGTGGACTACTAGCCCCCAAATCTAAGTTCTATTCACATCTACCTAAAAAAATATTGCCCTTGGCCATGACACAGGTTAGGGGTCTGCACGATGGTCCCACTGTCTGCTTTGGAGAGGATGGTCCTATGGAAGAAATGGACTAACTCTAGACAGACTCAAAGCTGTTTGAACAGTGAATTCCAGGGCATAGAAAACCATAACATGGTCTAGAAAAGTAGATGCTGGCTCCAGTTAGGTATGTCCTCTTTGGTTCCTTTACCTCTTGGGGGCAGGTAGGCAAAAGGTCCAGAGTAGGAGGTATATAAAGGTTCCTGGGTCAGGGGCTCCTCTAGGTAAAGTTCAAGGGTCATACTTTCCATTCTCTAGCACAATGCCTGCAGAAGTACAGAGACTAAACATTACTAAATGCCTTAATGTAGGGAGTTATGAGTGTTTGAAATGTTAATGTGTTACCTGAGAAATAGAAATACTCTGAGTGAACGTAGATTAAAGGAAAGTAGCATGCATTTGGAGAAGACTCAGCAGGGCCTTGGTTCTCAAAGCAGCGGCAAGGTGCATTCTGGACTACTGATTTAGAAATTCTGGAGGAGGGGTTCAGCAATTTGTAATTTAGCAAGCCCTCTAGGGGATTTTGATGCATACTAAAGTTTGAGAATCACTAGAGTCAAGAGAATAAACCTAAAAAAAAAGGAGTAATTCTCAAATAGAATAAATATGTAAAGGAGAAAGCCACTTGAAAGAGAACCAAAATAAAACCAATTCCCTGGAACTTTGTTGTTTTCTTCAACTATAATGTGCTTATTAAACCACCAGTATGTGAACTACTGTGAGCTAAATTCATTATCCTTGTTGAACTTATGCAGTTTTTTTTTTTTTTTTTTCCACAAAAGCCTCCTGGGGGCTTCACTCTAAGTCATTAACTAATTTTCTTCTATCTGTAGGATAACTGAAGACTGATGTATGTTTAAAAAGATAATTCTGCAAAGCATCAATTTGAAGGATGGGGATATTTAGGAAAACGCATGCCTTTTTTTTTCTTCCTTTGCCCATGTAGGAAGAGGAAAAAAAAGTACAATATTATAAAAAGACAACTTTAAGCAAGTGAGCCTTTTCCAATCCTATTATATAAAACCTCACTACATCTGTAAACTCAATGTCCACTCACATTGCATGGAGAAATAAAAGCACTTAATCTTTACATTACACCATAATCCACATATTTAATTTATGCCTTATCAGTTCACATTTATATATTTCAAATATAAGCTTTGAACTAATGCTTATTTGAGGAAATTAATTGTATGTGTGTGAACTGTTATATGTTTTGTTTATGCATATCATAAATGTCTCTAACTTTCTTAGGTTTTTATTAGGTCAGTACAATATCTGTTAAATTAATAACGTTTCTACTTAAAACTATTCTCAGAAATAGAAGCAAGCCTCAAGCAGAAGTGAAAATGAAGATTTTTCACATATCCCTGACAAAATGGTAATTAATTCCAAGCAATCAATTGTAAAATGTGTTTTGTTGCTAGAGTTAAACAATTTTTTTGACTCTTAGCTTTATTTATAAACCTGCTTTTCTTCTAGGTGAACTGGTCACCAATCTGCTGCCAACAGCTTTTTCCCAGGAAACTTACTTTCTAATATAATTAAAGAGAGAGTGACAAGATGAGATGATAAATGAAATTTCTGCCTGAAGCCAACATAGATAATTTAGGTAGAAGAATTCCTTTTACTTCAACTTTCCAGCGTTCTTCACTTTTCCTGCAATAAAACTCAAAAAGAAATCTAGTAGGCACATTCTAAACAAAATATGTATGTAATTATATTTGATGTAGACTCTTAAATATTAATCAGACACCTGCTTTGATTTCTAGGTATAGTAAAATTTTTATGCATTTAATAGTTTCCTTTATCACGGATGAGTGTTATTTTTTTCTCTCAAATAGAACACTGCTTATTACATTAAATGTTTCTTTTTTTATCATATTAATTATTATTTAAATGTTATGTTTCCACAAGCTTTGCCTCTCACTTGGCCTCATAGAAAAAATAATCTACTTTAATTTGATTTATGAACTCATATTTTTATAAAGAGTTAGATAAAATCATGAGTAAAATATTTGCAAACATACTGTCCTTCCTTCTGTCTTTTTCTAGAATTTCACCTTAAGGCAGCTTTATTTCATTTCTGTTACTAAGATGTTTACTTAGAAACAATATTTTTCAAGCAGGAAGCAACCATGAAAGAAACCTGATTTTAGAATTCTATTTCAAATTATTACTTTATTTTCTGAGATTTGATTTATTCACCAATAACCTGTAATAATATTACACAAAAAATTGTGATAGTCGATGAAATAATGTACATAAGTACCTAGTCTTGTGCCTAGAGCATAATTAAAACAGTACAGTTTTATTTTTTGTTTCATTTGATAGTTTATAAAACCAAAGCAATATTTTAACTAGTATGTAATATTCATTGAATA
The DNA here is from genome assembly GCF_902729225.1 of Pteropus medius. Lineage (NCBI taxonomy): Eukaryota > Metazoa > Chordata > Mammalia > Chiroptera > Pteropodidae > Pteropus > Pteropus medius. Next base: position 13,342,148 of record NW_024354502.1, on the reverse strand, counting down.
GACATTATACTAAAGGCATGATACTTTGTGCTTCCAAAAATAAAAAGATATAAATGGCTCAGTCCTTTTTACCTCAAGGAAATTTCAGTCTTGTTTAGAAGAATACACATAAAACAAAGAATGGACACTTTTTATTATGTTTCAAACAATAAAAAAGTCATTAAGGAGTATTATTATTATACTAATTTGGAGAGAATCACATTTAAAAATTAAGTTATTTTACTACTTACAAGCTTATAAATTAAATATGTGGATGTCAGAATCAAAAGTCACATTGTGAATAAATAAATACATAGGTTTAGTGTGTATGTGTGTAATTGTAGTTTATTTACTCCCAACTTTATTAAGGAATAACTGACAAATATAATTGCATATAGTTAATGTGTACAATGTGATGATTAGAATACATGTTCATTGTGGAGTGATTACCAAGATAAGGATAATTAACATATCCATCATCTTACATAGTTAACTATTTGTGTGTGTGGTGAGAATGCTTAAGGTCTACTCTCAGCAACTTTTTAAGTATACAGTGCCTAATTATTAACTATATTCACATGCTGTACATTGTACCCTCAGAACTTCTTATCATTGAAAGTTTGTGCCTTTTGACTTTTATCTCCCATTTCACACTTTCTCCAACCCATGGCAATGACCATTCTATTCTCTATTTCTCTAAAATCAGCTTTTTTCTATTTTTAGAGTCCACATTAAAGTGATACCTTATAGTTATTGTCTTTCTGTGTCTGGCTTATTTCACTTAGCATAATGCCCTCCAGATTAATCCAGGTTGTTGTAAATGTATTTTTTCCAAATTTTTACCTTGAGAATTTTCCAAATTTTACAGTAGAAGTTGATGATGAAGGTAACAAACCCATGACAGGTTTTAGAAGGCTTAAATTCAATAAGCAATTTGAACATTTTTGTTTTCCTTCAGGAGAGATAGAAATCAAGATTATTGTGTTTAGATTCTTCTGGGTTCAATGCGCCTTTATCGTCCTTTATCATGGTATAGCCTTAGTTTAAACTGCCTCCAACATAGCAACTGTTTACACTATTGTAGTGGTTCTCAAAATCTGAGCTCCAGACCAAGAGAATCTGCAACACTTGGGAAACTGTTAAAAAAGGCAATTTCTCAGGGCCCACCACAGGCCTACTGAATTATAAATGCTGAGATTGAAGTGCAGGACTTTGTGTTCTAACAAGTGATTCTGTTGCACTAAAACATCAGAACCACTGCTATGATATGATGACATTTCTATATGGATATTCTACATGCACCACACTAGAAATCTATAGAATAGAATATATGTAATGTATCATCCAAACTGAGACATATTTGAAAGTTAGCTGTAGTTCCATTTACAATTATACTAAAAAACTGTTACAACTATATATTATTCAGGGCAAATCATGGCTACCCTAACTGTAGTGTCCTTGCCAAATAGAATGAATCCATCTATAAAAAATAATAATCAAATTAATATCAATTAAAATACTTATTGTACATCTGCATGAGGTGTGTGAACATAACGGAAAACATTCAAATGTAACAGAAACATTATTTCCAAACTGGAAGTGGGAGAAACTTTCTTCTTAAACCAAGCAAAAAATATATCTTTAGACTTAAAGAATTTAAAAAACCTTATGTTTGTACAGGCAAGTAAAAGTGATAATAAATGTTTAACAAGCTACCCAACCATTCATTGAAACAAGTATACAAAGTATGTTTGCTATCAAAAGTAATTGTATTTGAATTTTTTTTTCATAGAGAGATATGTGAAACCTGGTCATGTGACATTTATATAACCATAAAATAAGACACACAGATTCAGAACATTATTAATAGATATGTACATGGCACTGTGCTAAATTCTTGACTTGAAATAGCTCAGTCATTACTCAAAACAACTCCTCGAAGTAAAATATTATCATGCCCATTTCACAGTTGGGAAACTAATATTTAGGAAAGTAAAATTCGGCATACCAGTTACACTATTATTAAGTAGTGGGTTTCTTCAAAGGTCTAAAATCTAAGCCTGCAGCGTTAACAATACCTATGCAATCAAAACTATAAAACCAACAAAATTTAAATTTATTATTAATTAACCATGGTAATATTATTTTGCTGAAATTCATTACTTCTTATAAAAAATTAAGATCATGTCTGCAATGGCTTTTGAGATTTGAGGTGCAAATCTTAGACTATACTCATCTTGACTAAATTTTCCAATAATTATTTTCTATTCAAAATAAATAGTGAATACAAGGTCTCTGATGATAGACAGACAGTCACACACTGGTGACTATTCTAGTCCATAATCCCAGGGGATGCCTTTGGGAGGCATAATTAGGCTTTTGCTAGAAACTTCAATCTGCAGAGATTTGGTAGAAGATACCAAAATCACGGTTATTTCAGGATCATCAGTTCTCAGAATGACAGCTTGAACAAATGCCCACTCTGGATCTCTTGGAGTTAACATTTATCTATATATATTTAGAAATATTTCCTTGGTCACTTTGTATATTAAGGCTAACATGATTTACAAATAGGAGATATCTATTTATCTATATATCTTTATCAGAAGTATATTATACATAATATATATTTATCAGAACTCAGAAAGATCTACAAGAATTGTCCCTTTCTTATTAATAGAGCTTGAAAAAGGATAGCTATTTTTTCTTCACTGTTGTTGCAATGATTCTACATACTCCTAAGTACAAGTTATTTCCAGGAACTGAACTGATTGGGCTGACCCTGAATCCTGGCCAGATTAAAGAACCATTCTTGGCTAGTCATATGTATATTACACTTTCCAAATCTTCCCTGATACCCTCTTCTGAGAGAATACCTATCATTACAATGTCAAGCTCATGAATTAATTCAATTTGCTTCAAATCTTGTCTTATAGGTTGTGACAGAATGCTGGAAAATTTTGGTGTCCTTTGGAGAGAACAATACATATGTAATGAAGTCTGTCCCACATTAAAGCCAACCATATTTGACTTATGCTTTTCAAGATTGGATTAGAAAAAATGGTATTAGGCAAGTCTGGGAGATCATATGAGTCAGCTTTTATTCTTTTGAATATCTTTAATATTCTTCTCCATTATGGACATTAATATTTTTCTCCTTGACTTGGGAGACTGGGACACATTTTCAAACCCATGGTAGTCAATAATCAGTCTCTAAAAGCAGTCTTATCTCCTGAGCCATCCAGGACTACTAAAAAGAAGCATGGAACTAGCAAAACAGCTTCCATAATCTTCTAATCAAGGCTATTTTTCTGTTATATTTTCTAATCTAGGATTGCTTAATATTTGATATTGTTTGGGAAATTCTAAGGCCTCACATTTAGTATGTCCAGTTAAAATCTGGAGGAGGATGCACTTGCCCAACATTTACTTATGAGCTAGTACTGACAAGACCATAATGCACATATTACATCTATTCCAATTATACATTCACATAAATGTGATGTCAAACCTGAATATCTCTCATAGTCTCGTTTTTCTATCTTCAAATTTCCTAAGGCCCTGAATAACTCCCAAGCTTCACTTACATTCTTAATGTTGCTTAGGGATAATCAAGTATACTCTGCAGTGATATATTACGTAATCCTATAAAGTTTTGTTCAGCATCTCTAGGACATTCAACTTTTACCATAGTGTATCACTTCAGACACCAGGTAGTTGGACATACAGATCACTGCACTTAGTTTTCAACAATGTCAGTGGCTGAACTATCTTAGTAGCCTGTGTGAAGGCCTTTTGTTTCTCTTCCTTATTGGCTTGATTGGATTTATATTCATCCAACCTGGGACAAAGGGAGTGACTCTGACAAGGTTCCTTGGGAAAGCTGGCTTCTGGAGTTGAAACAAGCATTTTGTCAGTAAAATCATATGTAGAAAAACAGCCACTGGGCTATCATATTCTCATCAGAACTCCCCAGGCTGCCCCCGTACCTATATTCCTCAACATCTAAAACTTCTATGTGGCAACACAGCTATAGTTACAGGTTGGTCATCAGTTGAAACCAATATAATATAATGTCATATTTACTTAGCTTTATAGAAAGATATTAGGGAAAAAATACAGCAAGTATGGCATCATCTCACTATATTGGGGGCCCAGATGGCATCCATTTTTTAAAATTCCCTTGTCCATAAGGGAAATTAAGACTGCCACGAATACGTATTGATCACTCCAGCCTCAATGTCCTGATAATATTTTATCACATGCAATCCTGTAAGCCAAATGCCTGAAATCCAACTCTTAGCTTCCTCAACAGTGGTATAGCTCCATTCCCATCCTTTACAAACCCAAAATGGAGGATCTTAACTCTAAATTTAAATGTAACAGTACTGTGTGGAGACAGAGCCCAAATGCATTCCAAAGCATGCCTGCATCAATCCAAATATGCCATATCTCCTTCATGCTCTAGTTCCTTCTTTTATAGTTAATATTTTTTTTCTCAATAGCTAATGGTAGTCCAAATAATACTATATGACATCAAGGTGACTGCATAAACAAATTAGATGCCGAAGCTGTGAAAAAATAGTTTTAATGTGGTAATTGATATGACATGAATATGCTGCCTCTGTTTAAGATTTCAACAATTTTTGACAAATAATAAATTGAGCTTAATATTTAAAGTAAATTAGCCAAGAATCTATGGACTCTAGTTTGAGAATCACCCTTCAATAAGAAGATATCTGATCCAAATTTTACTCTATGTCTTTATCACTAACTCTCTGTTAAGTAAAAAGAAGGGCATATATAGTGGAAAAATAATTATTCATCACTGACATCTCACTACTTTTGAGATTATCTCTATTTTATCTTCTCATGTTAATCAACAAATTAAGCTATAACCAATCAATTATGATACTTATGTATACTGCTTTCATTAAAAATCACTTTGTTTTATTATATATACATATATTTGTATATGTATGTATGTGTGTGAGCATAATATCTATAATCATACCCGTAGAATTGACGTTGCAATTCTACGGGTATGATTATAGAGACAAAGATAGTGAACAAGATAAAAAATATTTGCTTGAAATTTAATTAGTAATAATGACTAAAATTATAATCTGATTTTTAACACTTTGAGAGTAAAAAGAAACAAAAAGGCCTTGTTGAAAGTAGTTAAGTCTACAGTCATGCCACCCTGAACACACCTGATCTTGGAAGCTAAGCAGGGTTGTGCTTGGTTAGTACTTGGATCGGAGACCACCTAGGAAGGCCAGGTGCTGTAGACTTTAAAAAACAAAGTAGTTAAAAGTGTTTTGACATAAGTTAATAAATTAATAAAATCAATGTGCTTTTAAGAAGCCATATTTTGCATCATTATAATACTGTTCATTCCAGAATAGCACAGAAATTTTATTAAAAATTAAAGTGACAACTCTTTATTTAGAGAATTGTCAGTTTTTTCCTGGGAAAATATTAGAGGTACAATTAAGTAAATCACTAAAAAAATTGCTTACATTTTGAGACACTAGGGGAAAAATAAACTTTCTAGAGATAATTTAAGTAGTATATAACTTTATGTTATAATTGCATTGAAGACCAGATATTATGGTCATTGACTTTTTTTTTACTTTTATTAATAGTCCATATAATGCATGTAAGATAAGTAAATTTCTGTTGCTGATATGCTGCCCAATCTATGATATTTTGTTATTAAAAAAAGTATCCCTCAATAGAAACACACACACACACACACACACACACACACACACACACACACACTCAATTGATAAGAAGATCAATTTACCCAGCATGAACTGAAGGTGCTTCCTTTGTTCTCCCTCTTCTCCACCTGCCCCTCAAATTCCACATGTTGAAGCCCTAACTCCTAATGTGATGATATCTGAAGATGGCATGTTTGAGAGGTAATTAAATTTAAATTCAGGCACGAGGTGGGGCTCTCATGATGTGATTAATGCCTTTATAAGAAGAGATACCAGAGATCTTGCTTCCTTTCTTTCTTTCCTATGCAAGAACTCAGCTAGAGGGCAACAGTCTGCAAACCAGGAGGAGAGCTGGAAACCAAATTTATCAGTGTCTTATCTTGGTCTTTCCAGTCTCCAGAACTGTAAAAAATAAACTTCTGTTCTTTAGATCACCTAGTCTATGATATTTTTTATTGCTGTTCGAGCAGATTAAGATAATACAGTTTAGAATTATATATCATGTGAAGTGGGAAAAAAATTATTTTTTCAAATATACTGATCTGAAACAACATCTTGAGCCAGGATTGTCCTCTAATGAAGTGTTTTTGGATATTTGTGTGTCTTTTGTTTTCTTATGTTTTCTCCCTATACTCTCTAATGTTATTTTGATAATACTATATTAAGTGAGATAAATGGATATTACCAATTTATTGATGAAGAAACAGAGACATACAGAGTTTAAGGGATTCACTTACTGCTTTATAGTCATGTAAAATGACTTACAATTAAGTTATCTGACTTTAGCCCTGTTTCCTATTTTATTATCACCTTAAATAATTTTTGGAAATAATGGTCAATATTATGCCACTGTATACTTATTAAGACTAAAAATAAAATTAATTGAGTTAAAATAACTAATTATTAAAATAACATGCTAATAATTTAGCTTGGGATATCTTTATTTGGTACCCCCCTTACTATGATCTGAATATCCCTTCCCCCCCAAAAAAAATAGTCATATATTGAA